>NC_064413.1:14072500-14372500 GCF_023375975.1 Astyanax mexicanus | reverse complement strand
GTAAAAGTGATGTGAGGATGTGTCACACCCACTAGTACACACAGGCAGAATGAAAGCCAACTAAACTGAGCTGGTCTTGAACTCCTTATTACTCTCTACATTACGATACATACAGCAAGATTTTCAGGTATGGTTCTCTATTTTATTCTTCAATTTAATCTCACATCATGCTCATTAATATTGATATATATTGTATTATATTATTTTATAAAATTTACAAATAACAACATTGGTGAGGATTGCTTCTATATATATTTCCTAAACAAACTAAACAAAAAATGTTTAAAATAATTACAATTAAAAGTTTAAATCCTTGTGATATATGACATTTTTGAGCACATCTTTCCATGTTTTTAAGGTCTAAGACATACAGTTTTTTAAGCAATTATAAATCAGAGTAATAGAACTCAAATGGTTACAATATTTCATTGAAAAAATCGATTCCCAAAAGGAAAATCTAAGAAGATTCAACAGAAAAACAGAATCATATTTAAGGATAAATTCCTCTTTTTCATATTGGCAATTAATTAAAAAATGAGTAGTGTCAGACAGATGTTCAGATCAGTCTATGGTTCAGACGTGGTAATTCTTTTTTAAAGCAAACATATATTTGATGAGGCACAACCAAATAAGTGTTATTCTTTCTGTATTGCTGTTCCAGACACATTTCTTAAATGTTAAGGAATGTGCCTATTAATTAAAGTACATGAAAATATTATATATTAAAATTGTGCGGCAGCTCGAAAAACAGTTCAAGCATAGGCCTATTAATTTCACCTCAAAGCAATGTATTAGTCATACAGATTGTGTAATGATATCACAAGGTAGCGAATTATACTGACTGTTTACTGATCTTTGTTACAGAAGATGAATCTGTTTTAACAGAGAAAGAAGATGAGTTTTGTTTTTTGCTTTCTCGCATTCGTCTGTTTTTCACACGTCTGTGGAAATCTGATGTCTCTAGGTAAGGACTTTTAGTCTTACATTTAGAAGTTTTTAAAAAATGTAATGTAAATCTTGTGTTGTTTTCTATAGAGAGAGACTCAATAATAGTAATATTAATGTGGCCTGAACTTGGACCACATCTATATATGGACCATATAGTGTTTAGAATGATCGACCAAAAATGGACCAAATGTGTTTTTAGACCCATTCATAATTTTTATGATGCTAATAGTAATAATTATTATTACATTTACTGTGCAGAAGTTAATTCTTTATATGTCGGTTACAGATGTGAAGGTAGCAACTATTTTAGTGTGAATTAAAGGTGACCAGAATGGTTTTCTAATTTTTTGCTTTTTGTAAGCATTTGTATTGTATTCCATGGCATTTGGGCAATTGGGACAGCATGTTACCAGCATTTTACCAGTTTTTAGTTTTATTCGGTTTTAAGTTTTATTTATGCATTGATATAATTCACATGCACATTTTCATTTTAGTCTTAATAATAAAACTGTAAATAAAACTTTTCTGTAAAGCTGCTTTGTGACAACATCAGTTTTTAAAAACTAAAAATGCACATAAATTAGATTAGAAATTTGATTTGAAAACTGACCCACCATTCAACCACTACCTTACCACTAGATTTAGTTTACAATTTCTGGCAACCATCTGGCTTATTTATGGGCAAAAATTCCTATTGAATTGGGAGCCACAAGGACTGCACTGGTGTGGCCGGCGTATTGGCTACATTAACCCATAAGAGCCTCGACTCAGTTCTGGATATTTAATAAAAATCTGAATCAGTTAACTGAGCAGTTCATAGGTTTTTCTGTATTGTGATAACACAGTCACATGACTTCTGTAAATATTTTAAAGTTTTTAAATTAGGTCATTATTAATTGCCCTGTAGTTTTCTAAATTTAGGCAGTGTAATATGTCATACAAAACCTTTTATTAAATTATTTGAAGATCTTTAAAAGCAAAAGAAACGCACTTTTAAAATGAGCTGTTTTATCTAAAGCATTAAGCAAGCACACCTACTGTACACCTCCTGTAATGGTGCACTCAGGATTTACAGTATATATCACTCAGAAACTTCATGGGTTAAAGTAAAGGACAGGGATGCATTTAGGAACTTTACACATCTTCAATGGAATGTGATACATACAGTACCAGTTAAAAGTTTGGACACATTCTTGAAAATGTTTGGATTGAATGACCTTCGTCCATTTTACTTTAATTTCTTTACTTAGTTGAGTAGTTCTTGCCATAATATGGATTCAAACATTACTTAAATAGGACTATTCACTGTATACCAACTCTACCTTATCACAACTTTACAACTGATGCTCTTATTAAGAGACAAGAAATTCACGTAATTAACTCTTGATGAGGCACAACTGTTACCTGAAAGCCATTCCAGGTGACTCATGAAGCTGCCTGAGAAAATCCAGCCATCTAAGCAACACATTTTTTTTAAAATAAATTATTGGGGGGGCATTTAAAATGGCCATCCTTAAAAAGCTAACCTACTGATTGTGATAAATTACCTGGTTAAAGTAGCTTAACTACCTGTTCATGAGAAATGCCTTGTAGTCTGTCTGAGCTTAAAGTTTTCTCCATCTGGTGAACTCACTGCAAGTATTCACTCACGTTTTATTTTTGTCTTTGGTCACTGAGCTTTTTGGACGAACGCTGAGGCTTTTAGCGTTCTGAGGCTGTGTAGCAGTTAAGGTTTGGGCTGAACCAGTCCACTTGCTAGCTTCCATGGCTTCTGCCCTTGCCCTTGTTTAACCTGGCAACCTCGGGGTGGGATTTGTGTAAGGGAATGAGCAGCAGGTGGAGTCAGAGACCACACCCACACAGATATCCATCACAGTTCTAGTTATAAAATACTGAGAGATGATGGTGCCTAAACTTTGTATGTGTTCTTAATATTGGATGATACATCGTGATAAATGTATTATTTACTACTGGAAATATAATCCTTACAGGTCCTTTTAAAGTGTGTCCAAACTTTCAACTGGTACTGTACAACACCATGCTGCCTTTTTTTTTGCGGTTAATGCTGCTATAAGGGTATTAGGTCCATTAGCCAACTGCTTCCTGTAGAGAAATTCTTTTTTATCACCAGATTTTTTGCACTTAAAGGTGCACTTAAAATCCTTTAACTATCCCAAAATAGTCTGTGCGCCTTATAATCTGGTGTGCTTCATGCATTTTAACATTACCAGTCAGGCTGTAAAGAGCAGTAAAGCCACTCCACTAAAGTACAGCGTTATACAGGAGTTTCAGTTTAGTTTGGTCGTCCAGAGGTGAGTATTATTAGCCTGTAGCCTGCTGCTAACCCTGGCTAGCATTAGTATTAGCCACTACCCATGCTGAGCTCTATTATCGCCCTGGCTTACCGGAACACTCAGGGTTCCTCAGTGTAGTGCTGTCAAGAGGCATTAGCAGTTAACTGCTAGCAGTTAGTAGTTAGAAAATAAACGTTTATTGATAGTGCACCTTATATTCCGGTGTGCCTTAGTGTGAAAAATATAGTAACTGATTAATTAATTGGTTGACTGACTGAAAAACAAGCAAATTGAATATGTGTGTGTGTGTGTGTGTGTGCAGGAGGAAACTACAGTCTGCAGTGTTTAAATGATTATCTCTTCACTATCTCCTGTGAGCTGAATGTGTCCTCTGATCTGTTGGAGCACGGCGCCACCTCCTGGCTGGAGTTCTACGACCTCAGGTTCCAGCAGCTCTTTATTATTCATCAATCTCATGAATATGCAAATATATTCAAATATGGCTCTCGAGCCATTTGTTTAGACCTTCTAGTTGGCGTCTTGTGCCATGTCGGACTGTGTGTGTGCGTGCGTGTAAGAGAGGGGGGTATATGGCAAGCCATATGGGTCAGAATTCGCCTGGGTCTGACAGCGCTTAAAGCGTGCGTAATACTTAAAAAACGCCGTCCAAAACGCCGTTCAGGGCTTACTTTTACGCCTTGGAATAAACGCGAGGCGCCGCCAGGCGTTTAAGAGCGTGTGGCGGCGCCAGGCGCTTACATAATATGGAACGCCAAAAGGCCCAAAAAACGCCTGGACCATATATATACCATATAAACGCCTTTTATAGAAAATGTGGGTTTTACTCCGTAATATACGCCGTATGATTTCAAGACGCCGTAATATATGCCGTATGATTTCACGACGGTGTTAAAAACGCCGCTAAAAGCACAGAAAACGCCCCTTTTCGACCCTTTTGGCGCGTCGTACAGAGCGCCGTCTCAGTGCAATAAGACGGCGTAAAAAGCGGCGTTTTAGTGTCTCTCTTGACGCCGTAAAAAGCGGCGTTAAATAATAAGATAATGAGCTCCACCTTCCAGTTTTGAAAGCCAATACATTTAAACTCTGTTCAGCCAATGCTCTTACAGAGAGACTCAGTCTAAAGCAATTCACTGCAGATCTGAGCTCCTGAGCTCTTCAGACACAGTTTTTTAGACACAATTAACAATATACCTATAGACATTCCCGCTGGTGCTCATGCCTTTTATTAGTCTAATATTTATGCTGTATCAATGTAAAAATAAACTCTAGGTTTAGGTGAAAGCAAAACGCTGTGCAGCTCCCCACTTTTTTTTTTTATCCAGACGGAAATCACATCACCTTGTCAGTATATCACACATGAAGAACCCTATTGTTGCAAAAACATCAGGGTTTCAATAAATGAATTTATTAATTTATTAAATTAGTTACAAATTATATTAGGAAGCTGATTCTTCTTATTTTTATTCTTATTACAATATTATAATTATACAGTACAATTATAATATATTATATATATATTATATTATATAAAATTATATATTATAATTATATTATTATTATTATATTATTATAAGATGTAAAGTATTCTTAATTTACTAATTTTTCTTTTTCCATAAGGAAACAAGTAATGTCATTTACAGACATAGACTTACAAGTTACATATTTATTATATTTATATTTATTATTATATTATATTTACTTCAGTCGCTTAGAAACCTTCATTAAATTATTAATCTGGCTCTTTACTTTGGAAAATCTATTCAATATCCAAACTCATTGGCAAGCCCCACGCACATTATGAGTGTCAACTTATCTCATCATATTCTATTATTATGTAACATCAATTAGCTGATACACATACAGGCAGTACAATACACTGTATTTATTATAAACACACAAACTGACCAACAGCACCACAGCTAGCCTAACTCACTCCAGTCTAAATGCTGGACAGCCTGGATCATTAGCTTAAAAAAGCGCTGTTTAATTTTGCGTGCGTGTATGCATTTTTCTTGACACGGCTCCGAGACAAAGTGGATCAGATCTTTCGCGCTGCGTGGGGAGATTGATTTCGTTACTAAAATTCTTTAATTGTGGTATACTTTAAGATTTGAATATTTTTAACATATTAGAGAGACACTTCTGTAAAAACAAGTAAAACATCCCTAAAAAGGGGCTATAGCGACGTTCCTGTGTATAGACACCTATTCACGGTTTGCGGATGTCTTATCAAGTCTTGTCATTTATTTGCCCTAAAAAGGCCTTCAAATCTTACTGTAAATCCTTTGAATTTAACATTGTTGTTGTGTGCTTTTTGCAATTTTCATAATTTTGTCTCTGGTGGTCTTAAAAATCATTTATTTGCACAAACAGGGGCAAAGCAGCCTGGCATTGATTATTTATATATATATATATATATATATATATATATATATATATATATATATATATATATATATATATATATATATAATATATCATATAATAAATGAGAAAAATGAGAAAAATGAAAAATTAAATAAAATATATATATATATTTAATTTAATTTTTAATTTTTCTCATTTATTCTTATTAATTCTATTTTCTTACTTTCTGTTTTCTTTTAAATTGTAAATGCTCGGCTACACTGGAAATGATGTACTCCCGAGAGGAAAAAAAGGTTTATTGATTGAATGATTGAATGATTGGTAAGTTGAGCTATCCAGTGATCAAGAGTGTTCTTCGTGGAGTATAAATTTAGTCGCCATCCTTCTCTCTACCAACACCTCCGTGTCCGTTCCTTGAATATTCAGCTGTGGGGGTGTTTTTTTTTTTTTTTTTTTTTTAGTTTATCACTGTATATCTTATAAACATTTACGTTTCCTTACATTTTATGATTACTAACACTCCTGTTATTTAGATCCTTCAAATAATATAAATACTGATACAGTACCTGGCCAAATATTTAAGAGCTAATAAACCAAGAAACTCTTGAAATATAGCAATATGACCCTATTAGCTACCATTTACCAAACGTAGCCTAAAAAGAAACACACTATTAATTAATAAAATTCATGCACAAGGGGCGTCCCTACTACTATTAATTTTATTTAAAATACATTGAACAGCATAAATATTAGACTAATGAAAGGCATGAGCACCAGCGGGAATGTCTGAAGAAGGTATATTGTAAATTTGTAATTAAAAAACTGAAGAGCTCAGGTTCAAGAGCTCGGATCTGCAGTGAATTGCTTTAGACTGAGTCTCTCTGTAAGAGCATTGGCTGAACAGAGTTTAAATGTATTGGCTTTCAAAACTGGAAGGTGGAGCGTTCCATACTTAAACGCCTGGCGGCGCCTCGCGTTTATTCCAAGGCGTAAAAGTAAGCCCTGAACGGCGTTTTGGACGGCGTTTTTTAAGTATTAAGCACGCTTTAAGCGCTGTCAGACCCAGGCGAATTCTGACCCATATGGCTTGCCATAGGGGGTACACAAATTAACGCGCGTGTACTGTTGGGGTTTGGTGGTTATGATATCACACCACAGGGACCCGTTCAGGTGTATGTTAAGGGCGCGCGCGCGCTCGCAGGTGTGTGAGCTGGACCTGTCCGTGCTGATGATCGAGGACACCTTCACCGATACTGACTTCTTCCAGATCTCCCTCAACTCCAGTTACCATGGCAACAGCAGCTCGGCAGTGCTGGACACGGACTATAGACCCTTTAAACACAGTAAGAGCCCAGGAACACACACACACACACAGGATTCAGGGGGTTTCCTCTGAAGGATTGTAGTGGAAAGCTGAAGGGCTACACCTAACACACCCTAATACTAACCTTTACTGGGTCTTCGTTTTTTGTTACACAGGGAGTCCTGCTGTCCTGCTGGTTTATGTAATAAACAAAATAATCAGCAAATGAAGCATGTTTTTTCAAAACTAAAATGTCCTAAAATCTGTCTGAACAACATTATGTTCATACTAGACTATATAAGGGGCAGAGTTTCACTGTGTATTGCATATGTCAGTGTCAGGTTCTGAATTGTCAGAAACATGGTCCTCACATTTGGAAACTTCCTTCCCTGCATCATCATCATCATCACCAAAACACTGTGGTTTGGAATCACGCTGACAGAGCTTTTCTATTGCCAATGAATCTGAAAAAAAAAAAATTGTATTATTTTTATTAAGCTAAAAACTAAAAACAGGTCCCACAGACCCAAAAACATAATAAGGTTTAAGCTAGACAAAATAACTAAACGATTCATTTTTAAATGGTGCGCCCCGCACATAGACCCCTGCTTGTAACACACACACACACACCAACTTTTACATCAACAATAAACAGAATACTAAATAAAATAACATTATGTTTCCCACTAATGATCTGCTCGTTATGCTTGCACACCTTCACAGCATGAGCGCGCAGGTCCGTTTTCTCTGCCGAGAAGCACAGATGCACTTGTTGTCTAACCAACAACAACAACAAGGTGTAAATGCATGTTGCTTTCACATGGTTTCATGTGGCTTTGAAGATTTTAAATGATGTATTATCTCAGGCAGACTACACTCATACACTGTCCAGATGTACAGTACTTACAGATATCAGATACAGGTGTTCACATGGGTATTATTCCTAGATTTATTGGATGATTTTAGGGATTACCCTTGTTCAGGCAGATTGAATTTGTATATTAAAAAGCCTTAGTGGTGGCTGTCAGGAAAACAAGACTGCATAGTGCCAGTTGTGCAGTGTGGTGCTTTAGGGATTATGGTCTAGGCAATTTCTTATAGTTTGAAAAAGTCTGTTGGATTCAATAAAGGGTAATGTGAAGAGTGGTGTGAAGAAATTCTAAAATAAAACTGTTTAAAGAAGTACCCACAGTGAACTCCCCAATGTGCAGTGAAGAATTAAGGGTTTGAAGTGAAATGATCTATGGTCCATATATTTTTGACTATATACTGTACACTAAACTAAGTATGCCGACAAGTCTCTGCAGTGTTTCTGTGTGCGTGCGTGTGTTTGTGTGTGTTGCAGTTCGTCCTGTTACTCCCTCAAATCTGACATTGCTGTGGAAAGAAGATGGGGCTGTTTTTCATTGGCTCAGTGGATACGAGAAAAACACCTCATTTGTACAAAGCCTCCAGTACCAGTTCAACATACAAAATAACAACCGGGTAGGATTATCAGAGCATTTACTCACTTTACATTCTAGTCGGGGCTTGGAAACTTTTGTTTGATGACCCAGTTCGGTCATTTCTCTGCTCTACCAGATCAACATGTGTTGAGTTAGTTAAATAAGGTGTACTTGAGCAGAAAAATGCATGGGACTAGAAGTCCCAATCCCTCTAATGGCCTTTTATCAGTGAGCTGTTCTTGGCTGGGTATATGTGGGTGATGTGCTTTGGAATAAATACATATTTTTAACTTCAGCTTTCTAATAAACTCAGACTAGCACCACACAAACTGCCACATTAAGAACAATCTACCATCCAGATATCTTGTCAACAGCAGTCAGGTGGTCAGAAGCTGACCAATTATGACCAACTACAAATGGGGTAGATATATAAGCCAAAGTGTGTAATTGTAGTGTGATTAGGTAGAACAAATGAAATGAATAGTAAGGGCAAGTTAGTTGTTTAATTGTTAATTAAATTGATGATGAGAATGTATTTGTATGGGTTTTCAGGTCCACAATGTCCATCCAGTCCAAACACGAGTGGTTGTGGCAGTGTCGGAATTTCTGCCTCACACAGAGTACATGGCCCGTGTGCGCTCACAGCCAAAACAGCCTCATTACGAAGGTGTTTGGAGCCACTGGGGGCCTGCCATTCATTGGACCACTGGGGCCATACACAGTAAGAGAAATAGCACAAAATATAAGGATTAATTATGCATTCAGGAATTTATGCACAAACATATATTTACCATTGAAATGTTATGGCTATGTTCACATTACCAGGCTGAAGTGACTCAAATCATATTTTTGCTTAATGTGGCTCAAATCAGATTTTTTATTTATTTTTTGCTCTGTGGAATCAGATTTGAGTCACTTGTATATGTGGTCCTAAACGTATCCGATCCATTGACATGCAACATGAATGTAAACGGTCAAATCGGAATTCATGTGCTCTTTTTGCTTTTACGCATGCGCTACGTGCTTCTCTCTCGTACCCACACATCTCTTGGTGCAGCTGTGCAGCTATAGCTGCAAAAACAGCAAAAGCAAACCACCTGGCCTTTTTTCACTTCCTCGACTTGAGTAAGTACTTCAGATGAGCTGTTTGCTCTTCAATTGAGCAAAAGATGCTCTACATATGAGGTGCTAACGCATCCATTTCCCTTAAAAAGCTATAAGTCGTCTCTCAAATATACGTATCAGTGTGCACATGTGAGATGTTTCAGGGACAGATTCATTCACATTACACACAGATACAGGTCACATACATTTGTGAATGAAAAATTGGATTTGAATAATGGCGCTTGTAATGTGAAAGTAGCCTATGTCATGGGACTGCACTGCACTTACCTGCTGGATATATGTGCAGGGCCTTCTGCGTTCAATGTGGTTGTGATTAATTCTATGTAATATGTAAGGATTGTTAAAAGACTGGCTAAATTTCGAAAAGGAATGTCCCGTTCTTCTGGCACCCCCTTTCAGGTGCTGCTTGAGCTCCTCACAACTTATACAGGTGGATGTTCCCAAGACGTTCCCTGAAGTCTATTTACGTAGGGCTATTCCATGACTTTTGGAAAGTTAAAGGGCTATACATTTTTATATAGAATGATGCTGACTGCAATAAGATGACTTTAAGTACAAGTTTAAAGTGTGTGTGTGTGTGTGTGTTTAGAAGGAGACACACAGGACACAACTTTCCCTGGTATTTGGTTTGCTCTGTTCTGTCTGCTGCCATTACTAGTCCTTCTGTTATCGTACCTCCCATACTCCAGGTGAGTCTCTATCTCACACACATACATACAGATGTTAACAAGGAATTTTTTATTCAATATTTCGTATGTTTTTTGATAGAGAAATAGAAAGTGTGTGATATTGGTCAGGGAACACAACAAATGTATAGATGAGGTTTTTAAGCTCATTTGCTACTGTGTTAAATTGCCACAGAATAAAACACACTCATTTTTTTATGATGAAATTGCAAAAAATATCTGCTTTTTAAGGCTGGTTTATTTCCATGTAACGGTACACAGCTGTACAGTAAAACACAGTAGTTCCCAATCCTGGTTCTGGAGTACCACTGACCTACATCTTTTAGAAATGTACAGACTAGTCAGTTTATTAGTTGACTAAACTTGAAACCTCACATCTTTCAAACCAGAGCTGTTCAGTTCTAAACCATTTCTAGTGAAACTAGAGGAATAATAGTATTATTAAAGTTTTTCTTGGTCGTTTTGGAGCATTTCTCACATCAAAATTAATTTCACAAAACCCGATGTTTAATTTGCTCATCATCTAGTCACTTTACAGTGCACATTACAGAAGCCATTTCTCACACTCATTTATTTCATACAAATATTTCTGTTCGATTTTTTTTGGTAAATATCTCCTGAATTGACTATTAGCTATCAGGTGAATCATGACTTAAACTAATGATGGAAAGTTTGTGTGAATGTTTCAAATAAAATAAATGCCACATGTTATCAATCATGACCTTACACCGGAAGAGGCTGGTCAAAGGGTGCAGCTGATTGTTTAAATGTTTAATAGAGATTTAACAGTGTTTTCTGTACTGTTATACTGTATACTTTATATTACAGAAACATAGAGTGCCCCTTCTCGCCCCTCAGCAGGGAGGTGGTATTTGTGGCATAGTCATAGCTAATACTGCTCTTGACTAAGGCAGAAACTAAGTGTTATTATAGAAGACAACAGTGTTTTTTAAAACATCCATTCAGTTAGCATCTCAACCATTGACAGGGTTCTGAAAATATTCCAGCTGAGAATGACACAGCTGTACTGTATAATGTACACCACAGGACCACAGAGCAGCTTTTATTTGGGTGGTTGGTCGAGCTGAGCAAACACAGCAGTGCCTCTGAAGTTTTTAAAAACCTCAGTGTCACTGCTGAACTGATAATAATCCACCAACCAGCATCATGTGGGAAAAGTTCTATGTGAACATTAATGAAGGTGACGATGAGCAACACAAACCGTGCAACAACAGATGCACTTCTGTCTCTGACTTTCAGTTGGCCCCTACAAATTTCTTTTGTTTTTGCTTTTTTGTCATACTGATATTTTTCAGATTATCAAACAAACTATATGGCCTGATTACTGCCAGACCTGTAGAATCAAGAAATCACTTAAATAGAACCTGTCTGACAACATGAAGCAGCTAAAAGATCACCAAACAACAACACATTATGCCGTAATCTAAAGAAATTCAAAAACAAATAAGAAAACAGAGTCATTGTCAGTCTAAAGCTTTGGGACTCCAGTGGATCACAGTGAGAGCTATTAGTCACAAATAAAGAAAACATGGAACGCTCGTGAACCTTCCCAGTAGTGGCTGACCTACAAAAATTATTCCAAAAGAGCATGAACAACTCATCCAGGAGGTCACAAAAAACCCAGAATAACATTTAAAGAACTACAGGTCTCACTTGCCTCAGTTAAGGTCAGTATTAATGATTCAATAATAAGAAAGAGACTGGTCGAAAATGGTCTCCATGGGAAAGGCATTAAAAGGCACTAAAAGAACCTGTAGATATGAAAACAGAACCATAACAAGCAGCAATTAAACAGATTTAAAAGGACATTTAACATTTCAGGAGACACAGACACAGTTGAGGCTGTTTCACTTCTTCAGGTACAGGGAAACTCCACCCTGAATTCAGTTAACTATGAGCATATAGGAGCACTTCAGATATATAGATATATAGAATATTAAGTGCTCCTATATTCCCATTGGTGCTGAAAAATGGAGCTAAATAATGGATGTAGAAACAAGCAGTTGGTCGTAATGTCATGCTTGATCGGTGTATGATGATATACAGTACAGTAAGTGATCTGTAATCTGACAATTGCTGTGCATCTGATATGTACACATAACTGTATCTTGTCCAGAATGACAATGAATGTAATATTCATAGTATAGTATGTAGTATTCGTTGTATATTCTGGAATGTAACATGATGCAACTGAAATGAAGCAAACCTTATATCTGGATGAGGCTGACTTTATCCTGATGAAATGCTCTGTACTGACAGTCTTGTCTGTGTGTTCTGTAAACAGTAAAATCATAAAACAGTAGTGTGTAATTTTTTTACTACTGAAACTGATTTAGGATTCACAGGAAAAAAGGGCAGCATTTTTAAATAATTCTCAGTCAGACACCAAAACATCAGCATTGTGTACATCTTTATAGAGTGAACTGAAATCCATTATGTGCTACACTGTGGTGACTGAGAAAAACTCTAATACATAATATTGTAATGCACATTATTATTGGCTATACTTACCTGTTTAGTTCTGATGATTGGATGCAAGATTTATGTTTTTGTTTCCAGGTGGAAGAAGCGTTTATTGATCCCAAGTCCAGCTCCATATATCAGAGATTTGAAAGTAAGTATCATTGTGTGAATAATTTTAAATAATGAAGAGGGTGGGTTTACCAGGATTCAATCCTGAGTTGGGCATTTGAAAATTCAGGATGAGCAATTACATTCAGTATAAACAGTGGTTGATAACATCTTGCTGTCTGATAGAAACTGAATAAAAGAATTAAAGCATACTACTGTTTTACGGTGACTGACTTTGATGCCCTTTATAGCTTTAAGAAAAGCTTGAATTTACTGGCAGGGATTGACTGAATTTTTAGACTTCTCCCTGATCTGGTACTAAGATGGTCTAAGGAATTTTACCTGGAGGTCAGGAAAGACCCTGGTATCACTTGCTGTTTATAAACTTTGACTGATGAATTAAAAAAAAAGCTTAAAAAGTAGACCAGTTCACATATAACTTACATTTCTATTTATTGTATTTACCATTTCAGAAATTGTGAAATTTCTGCTATTCTGGTGGATTTCTGTAAAACAAAAACATGTGGTTAGTCAGGATGTCTAATAATGTACAGTTTACATTATTTTAGAATGATTCAGTATCCCACCCATCAATATTCTGACATCATATGTGTACTCTGGGCATTTAGCCAATATTACAGGCTCTATTCTTTTGGGATGTGAAAAATGTGCTCAGTCTGGTTTGATAAATTGTGCTAAAAAGTTTCACATTATTTTCACATTACTATTCGCTTCTACAGTTGTCACACATTTTGTGTGTGCATCTGAAACTGAATTATTCATTGGTCAACCTGATTCTCAAAAAGAGCTGATTGAACACAGTCTAAAATGCCTAAACCAGTTTAGGAATACTGGAATATTCAGTTTGTTCATTTCTATAAAGCTGTAATCAATATGTTTTTAATCCTTAGATCCAAAATTATTTCAAATGTGGACAAAGTAAATGCATCGATTAAGAAATAATACACGAGAGGGAGTGCTATAACTCTGGGGCCTCGTGCCTAGGACCACAGCACAGCAGTGCCAATATTATACGTTATAGCATAAACTTTGAGTGTATTATAGTGATTATATCAGTTCCATTACTGCTGTTTATTGATCAATTTTAAGAGGACGAGAAAATATGATCTGTTTGGTTATAAACACTCAGCGAGTTAAAAAAGTTCAATTGCTGCTCTGTTTGTAGCTGTGCTGTTTGACCTGTATGCACTGCGTCATAGAACGCCTCTCATCCAATCACATTGCAGGGGTGGAACTAACTGTGGTAGAATATGTATTAAGTTGGAAAATCTTTAAAGTAATAGAGCTGTATGTAAACAAACATACAGCTTTGGCCTTTACCCTACCCATAGGCGTAACTGTGTGTAAAGTGTGTTACCCGTTAGCTGCACCATCTAACCAGTGAGTGTGTGTGTGTTCTCAGAGCTGTGCAGTGCTGCCAGGGATTGTGGCTGAGCTGCTACAGAGGGAGGAGTCTCTAAAGATTGAGAGTATGATTGAATATTCAGACCACGCCTCTCCATGCAGCCCTGCTGGCTACGAGAAGATGAAAAGTGTTGGTGATTGCTCTGAGCCCACCTTCATCACACCTTCAGGACCACCTGCATCTCACATCATGCTCTACTCACCTGCAGGGGCGGAGCTCGGCTCCGGCAGCTGGCTGAAGGATTTCACCACAGTGGAGAGGGGGAGTGTAACATGCAGCGAGGATTACTGCACTCTCTCTCCCACAGACACAGAGAATTCCACATAGGGGTGGGTGTTATAATTAAAAATAATTTTGAAGCTGATGATGTTAAAGTAATGATAATTGATTTATTCTTAATCTGGCAGATAACTGTTGCTTTAGTAGCTTTCGGAGTACAGTACCAGTCAAAAATTTGGACACATCTTCAATCTTCAATCATCTTTTTTCATTATTATTTGTTTATTAAATTAATTTTCTATGTAATAAATTAATATTAAAGACATAAAAACAATTAAGGGACACATATGGAATTACATAGTAAACAAAAAAGTCCCCTGATCTAAACCTGATGAACTGAGATGGTGATTTGAGGTGATTTGGGATGAGCTGGAGCTTTATAGCGTGAAGGAAATGCAGCATCTGTTGTTCAGAACCTCCAGAAACTCCTTTAAAGATGCTGAGAAAACTATTCCAGGTGACTCTTTATCAATAAGGACACTGATATTAAAATACCAAGAGTGTGCAGATCTGTCCTCAAAGCTTAATGTGTTACTTAGAAGTCTCTCAAGTTTTAAACATATTTTTGGTTTGGTTAACACTTTTTTCTGTTTACAAAATAATTCCACATGCCCATGTATAGCTTTATTTCTTCAATATTATATTTGGAAAAAATCAGTTTTTTGACAAAACTTTTGACTGGTACTGTATGTTTAACAATGTTTAACAGTCACACATGACTGGTGTTTAAATTATATTCCCTTCTAGAGCTCCACTATGCACTTTAACATGTTAAACACAGTTATTCATATACAGTAAGGAAAATAAGTATCTGAACACCCTGCGACTTTGCAAGTTCTCCCACTTAAAAATCATGGAGGATTCTGAAATTTTCAACTTAGGTGCATGTTCACTGTGAGACATAGTCTAAAAAAATCTGAAAATCACAATAATGTATTTGTGTTTTACTGCTGCAAATAAGTATTTGAACACCTGTGAAAATCAATGTTAATATATGCTACATTAACTTTTGTTTGCAATTACAGAGGTCAAACGTTTCCTGTAGTTTTTCTCCAGGTTTGCACTAAACACTGCAGCAGGGATTTTGGCTCATTCCTCCACACAGATCTTCTCCAGATCTGCCAAGTTTCTGGGCTGCCGCTGAGTTTGAGCTCCCTTCAAAGTTTTTCTATAGTATTTAGATCTGGAGATTGGCTAGGCCTCTCCAGAACCCTGATATGCCTCTGACGGAGCCACTCCTTGGTTATGTGCTTTGGCTGTGTGCTTTGGGTCATTGTCATGTTGGACGACCCAGCTATGACCAATCTTCAAAGCTCTCTGAGAGAAGGAGGTTGTTCCCCAAAATCTCGTAATACATTAACCCTGTCATCCTCTCCTTAATACAGTGCAGTCATCCTGTCCCATGTGCAGAAAAACACAAACAAAAAGGAGCTCCTCCTGTTTAGTTCTGGGCTGATTCCTCACCTTTCTTAGGATCACTGATTCACCCCAAGGTGAGATCTTGCATGGAGCCCCAGTTCGAGGGAGATTGACAGTCATGTTAAACCTCTTGCATTTTCTAATAATTGCTCCAACAGTTGATCTTTTTTAACCAAGCTGCTTGGCAATTGCCCCGTAGCTCTTTTTTCCAGCCTTGTGGAGGTCTACAATTTTGTCTCTGGTGTCTTTAGACAGCTCTTTGGTCTTATCCATGTTAGTAATTGGAGTCTTACTGATTGTGTGGGGGACAGGTGTCTTTATGCAGCTAACGACCTCAAACAGGTGCTTCTAATTTAGAATAATAAGTGGAGAGGAGGTGGACTTTTCAGAGGCGGACTAACAGGTCTTTGAGGGCCAGAATCTTTGCTGATTGGCAGGTGTGAAAATACTTATTTGCAGCAGTAACACGCTTAAATTATTAAAAAATCATACACCGTTATTTTCAGTTGTTGTTTTTTTTAAAGATTGTCTCTCACAGTGGATATGCACCTAAGATGCACTTTGGTCACTTGGCAGTTAATTGCTTAGGTCTCATGCTGTGTTTCATACACCAGTTGGGTGTCAGAGCAGGAAATGTCACACGCAAGATGATTGCTGTCCCTGTTAATCCCTACAAGCGCATACAAACACTATCAAATTATCCTCCATACATAAAGCTGCAGTAAATGTGCCCGTGTGGCTAATTTCACTTGTTAAGATAACCATATCGTGCACCCTGCCTCACTATAAATTTAACATCACCTACACCATTGGGTAACACTTAAATGGGCAGTTTCTCAGACAGTCTAGTCTTGGACTGCACCAGATTTTAATTTAAGGTTTGCCATTGGTAGAAAAATATAGTTTACAACTAGGCTTCATCCCTGCCAGTAATACTGCCCCAAAATCATATGAAGTGAAGTTTCTTGACACTTTATATAGCTTTAACACAACTCTTTAAAAAAAGGATTCAAAGTGCACAGATCAGTTACTCTGGACTATTACTATTAACCAGTTCTATCAGGTCATTACATTATTTTTTGCCTTTTTGCAAATGTTTGTGTACCTTTCTGGTCTTTATGTATTTAATGCCTTATGATATATGCAAGTTGCCTTTATTTTTTACTTTAGAACTTGCCCTGGGTGGTTTAAGGCTATGTAAATAAGTTTTGCTGTTGCAAAAGATGTATAATACATTCATTAAATATCACAAGTAAGATCTTTAAAGTCATACATTATTATGCTTATATATTTTATTTTGTTAATGTAAATTATATGCAATACAGTTGATTAAAATAAAATAAAAATTCTGAAAAGTTTGTGAATTGTGAACTGTATTATTGTTATTGTTAATGTCTAATAGTTTTGTATGATTTTAGAGTAAAAAAAAAAAAGACAACCCAACAAAGGTTTGGTCATCCCAAGACATTCAAGCTCTTATGTTTTACCAAGGTTTCAGAGCTTAAGTGGGTTAGGATCCTGGCTTTGCCTCAGCAATTTTGGTGAAAAGCCACGTGACAAATTTTAGAGTTTAATATCCTATAAAAATATCCTGACATCACACAAACAGAAGCAGGCTCCTCTAAGCAGCTGCCCAACACTGATTATTAAAAACAACTGCTTCCTATTAAGCACAATATGACCAATATTTTTTTGTATTATCTTAAAAATGTTATTTTACTATTTTTCACATTAGCAGAAATTTTAAACTCTTGTTTTTTTTAAACCTCTTCTTTCAAGCACTGCATTGATACTGCCAGCTTTTCTAATTAGTACATTTAAAAATGTCTAATGTATAAATCTAAAAAATATTTAAGATGAGACAGATTTTCAGTCTTATTTGCAAAAATAATGTTAGTTATATACTTAGAGCCCAAGACAATTTAAAAATATCACACAGTTTGTTAGCCTACATTGATTGTTGTGCTGTACTTTTCAAGATTTGTAAGTTTGGGAATCTCTGCTTTAGTAGTCTGTTAATGTCAATATGTGCACTAAGTGCTATTTTTGGACACACATTTCTCTTTAAGAATATACTCAGACTCTCCGCTCTAATGAGTGATACAAAGAGAGTGGTCAATACAAGGCATGAAAAGAAAATGAGATAAAAATTGGACAAATCCCATTAGTCAAGAGCAAGAATAATCCAACCTAATCACAAAAATTATGTATCCAAGACTTACAATAGAATAGTCACTTATGTATAGAAATAACTTCAGTGTACTAATCTGGAACATAATTGTGGTATAATGAAATATATAATGTTTTCGCAACTGCAGTTCTACATAAGCATGTGTATATTTTTTTAGGACTGTCAGTCTGTGCTACTGAGGCGGAAATGGTTTTGTAAAAAGTTTTATTAAACCAACAAAGAGCGCAGGACACGTGTTCCCATCATAGACAAACCAACAAACAAACAAAAAGCTATCCGAATGGATCAGAGCAGGTCGACCCTACGATGATCCCAAATCTGCAATTAGCCACAACCTTGACCAGCATTAGCATGCTTCCAAGCGGCAGCCACTTGGTACAGACTAACGGCCAATTGTCTGATTGCTGAATGAACTTACGGTATTTGTTTGGACTCACAAGTGTTAAGAGCAAAGAGCTCCTAATTTTACCATAGACAAACAGCATTAACAGCTGAGATCAGATAAGCTGGACATGAGCAAAACTGGTCTCAGCAGTCATGAGGCACTCTTTCACTCACTCTCACACAGGTATGTGGTAGAGAGCAACCAGCCTGACCAGAGCTAACTCTGGTAACTGTGTGTGTGCAGACGCTTGCACATGCACATTTACTTACATACATACACATACATACATACATACATACATACAGTCTTGAAGGAAAATGACCAAGAAAGGTAAATTTAACATTAAAATAAGACAAAACATACATGCTCAAATTTCCATTCACAGCACCCGCACTGAAAGTTAAGAATACGATTCCAAAAAAAGTCACTCCATGTTTGCTTCAACTGAAAAATAAAGCCCATTTCTGATTGGTGGGTTTGGCCTGTAAGAAAGCAGAGGGCAGGGGATAGGGGCCGTGTTCAAGACATCACAATCAGGGGCGGAGCCTGAGGTTGGGACAGATGGCACAGACATCGCATAGAGTCCTTTCAGTCCCAGCAAGAGAAGAGAAGGAAAAGAGGAGGGGAGAAAAAAAAAAAAAAAAAAAAGAAGTGTTGACACATTCCCTCCATTTATCCACCCCTCCATCACATCTATGAGGGAGAGAATTTTTTGGCTTGTGCTCGGACTCTCTTCTCATACTCCACTCTGTTCTGACTGGAAACACACAAAAAATAACCCAGCACATTAAGAAAACTCCAATTTTACAGTATAGAAAAGTATTGCGAGTGCATGGCTGTATAAGCTTGTGTGTCTCACCAGTATATGGTATAAGCCTCTGCCTGGGCTGGGTCCTGAATATTAGGTTCGTTCAAAAGCTCCTGGATCCCCAACAAAATCTACAGAAAGGACAAACAAAATCAAATCCATTACAAAGGCTGACTAAAAGGCTCAATGATCAATTCACATATATTGCTTAGACTGGATTATATTTTGGTGTTTGGATGGTTCACATTCATTAACATAGGTGGCCTGTATGCATCTGTATATAGATGAATCTTTCCCTGGAAGATGCATGCACACATCCATACGTTTATATGTGAGTCAACTCTGTCATAACTTTTCCTCTCTTACATTGTTGTTTGACTGCACTGTTAATGACGGCAGTACTGAGTGCACGATTACAGGCAAAAAAAAAAAGCACCAAAATCTGACTGTTCATTTTCACATCACCCCATGAATCAGATACACATCCGATCTAAAATAGGGCCTCAATGATTAGTCGGTGTAATCGACATCTAACTCTAAATCTAACTATAAAAAATTGTTGACGCAGAATTTAATTGTCGACGCATCATTAATGTGTGACGAGAACAGAGGGACTGCGCCCATGAGAGAAAAAAAGGGTGAGAGAGGAAGACACAACACACACACACGCACGCACGCGCACGCATGCACACAGAGTTAGAAAGTGGCTTCTCCTCATGCTCAGTTGACCAATAAGGTTTCAGTGTGGGTGGGACTTGCCACATGTGAGAGAGCAGGAGAGAGAGCAGTAGAGACGCACATACAGTGTAATAGCAGCGCTGTGTCTATTGAACAATCAAACACATTTTACTCCACACAATACTCTACAGTCAATTTTTGCTAGTTCTAATGTTAGCTGGCTAAGTGTTAGTGAAATACTGTAATCTGTCCACTCCAATAAAATTAAGTTATATGTTATTGTAACTACAGACCTACTATAAAAAACAGAAGTATCCTAGATTCTCCCGAAAATAACATCAGCCTGTGTAAATGTTTCCTATAATACACCCTGTAATTTTTAGTTTAATATAGGTACGTCAAACAAATGTGAAATGTATTGCAAAATTGGTCTTAATCTAGAACCACAAGTGTAACTGATCTGAAAGATTGTATTTGTCCACATAGCAGTGAAAAGATCTGACAAATTAGATTGCAGTCACAACTTGGTAATGTAAACACAGCCAAAGCAAGCCTAAACTGCAGAATTCCAATGAGTAACTACTTTTAATGTTTCTGCATCGAAACAGAAAGATATGAATTTTTCTTCCATGTTTTCCGCACTAAAATGCGCACTTTAAAATAATTAAATTGTCCCAAAAATCATCAGTGCACCTTAATATCTGGTGCGTCTTATGTATGAATTCTACCAGTCAGGTTGTAAGGAGCAGTAAAGCCACTCTGCTGAAGTACAGCATTATACAGCAGGGGAGTATTATCGGCCTGTAGCTTGCCGCTAACCCTGGCTATCACTGCTGGAGTAGTATTACAGGGTTCCCGCAGGTCCTTAAAAAGTCTTAAATTAAAATCCTGGTAATTAAGGTCTTAAAATGTCTTAAATTTACTGTAAATCTGCTGTATGTATTACATTTTCAGACGGTGCTTTAATGCCGGTGGGAAAACACAGTGGCTCACCGTGAACATCTAATCCGGGGAAAGAAATAACGCTAGTGGAGAGCTAGCTACTAATGTTAGCGGTGAGCTATCTACGTTACCAAGGAGAGAACTAAGGTTAGCGAGAGCTAGCAATCATTTCCGGCAAGTTAGTTAAGCTAGTTAGCGGTGAGGTAGCTAAACATACTGACCTTACCGGCAAATTAGCTAAGCTACCAGAAAGAGAACTAATGTTAGGGGAGAGCTAGCTAACATACTGACCTTACCGGCGAGTTAGCTAAGCTATCGGGAAGAGAACTAATGTTTGGGGTAAGCTAGCTAACTTTAGCGGCGGGCTAGGTAACATACGAACGTTAGCGGTGAGGTAGCTAACTGGAAATTCTTGACTAAGACTATAATAAATAAATAATTTTAGACTGCATTTTACAGCTGCGATTCTCAAACGTCTTAGTTGGAGACCCATTTGTGCATGGTAAGTGCCACTGTGGCCTCCCACCCTACCTGGGGTACAAACCAAAATCTGCATGCTTTATTATTAGTTTGTTATGTTATCAGGCACCACTTTTAAAGATGTAGCCAAATCAGATAATGATAAATGGACATTGATAATTGTGTATAGAGAAGATACGAAATGTTTTTCAGTATTATCATCATCATCATCATCAGTAGTAGTAGTAGTAGCAGCAGCAATGGTGGTAGTGGTAGTATTAGTATTATAAACATTATCACTGCAATTTAATTGATAATTTACTCTTTCTTTCCATATGTGCAGGAAGCTACAAAAGAGATCATGCTAATTACATGTTATGTATAAATAAATAATTTTTTTTTATTTATTTATTTATTTTATTATTATGACTTCATTTTGGGTCTTAAATTATACTTATCGAGGTATTAAAAAGCATTACATTTTACTTTTAAAATGGTGCAGGAATCCTGCATTAGCATTACCCACGCTAGACATTTCCCCATTCAGAGGGGAGTATTATCGCCCTGTAACCAGCTGCCAACCACAGCTAGCGCTGCTAGAGTAGCATTAGCATTACCCGCCAACCACGCTCGCCATTTCCACATTCCGAGGGGAGGCGATTTAGGCTAGCACTGCTGGAGCGATTAGCTGCTAATGCTAATGCTCCAGCCTAGTGCTGGAGAAATTTGTAAATGTAAGCTTAAAAATAAACGTAGTACATAAACGGAAATACAGTTTTCAGGAGAGAAATTTGTGTAGATTTACACCCAGTGCTCGCTTGACTTTGAAATAGTCTTTTTTTTTTTTACTACAGTTTTGTTAGCTTACCTTTACTTAACTTATTTAGCTACTCCCACCACCATCCCCAGCAGAAATGAAGTTAGCAGTTAGAAATGGTGAGAATTAGAACAGAGTTCATACAGGCTTTATTTAAACAGTAAACACAGTGCTGTGGAGTTCAGAATATAAACAATAAAAATGTTAAAAGTTAGCTAAACTGAAGTTACTTTGGCTGGAAACTAAATGCTTGATTTCTTCATCTAAGAGTACATTTGGCCAGTGAGACAAAAAAGTATGAACACTTTTGTTCATATAAGGAAGTGTGTCTCTTATTTATTGGGTAAAATATTGATTACCACTAGTGTCTAATGTGCCCCAATGCGATAGGTGTCAATCTTAATAAATGCACGGCCATGAACTTATTATTAGAGTTATTAGTCTTAGTGATGTACAGGTGCTGGTCAACGAATTAGAATAATTTGAAATAGTGCAATCATGAAATTCTTTGAATGCATTTTTTGTGCAGAAAGCAAATCAGGTGTTCACCGCACCTGTCCTACTCGTTAGACTAATCACAGAACTCGTTACCTGGAAAAAAATTTGCTCAGCTGAGCTTTCCAAAAGGCCCATTTAGGCCATTTAACTGTGACACTGTTGTTTTATTGAATTAGAATAATGGAGAAACCGTTTCATTGAATTAGAATAATTTTTATTATAATTACAATCATCACTTTCTCAGTATTTTGTGGCTGCCCCCTTGGCTTGTATGACTGCCTGAAGTCTCCGCGGCATTGATTTGACCAGCTTTCCACACTCACAGCTTCCCAGGCAGTGGCGATGTTCTGCTTCAGTTGGTCCAGCGTAGTAGGCTTTCTGTCGCAAATTTTCCGCTTGACGATGGCCCAAAGGTTTTCAATGACATTGAGGTCAGGCGAGTTGGCCGGCCATGCCAAAACTTCAAGCTGTGTTTTAGTGAACCAATCTTTGGTCGACTTTGCCGCATGAGCCGGTGCAAGATCCTGTTGAAATATGAAGTCTTCTTCGCCGAACTGTTCCTCAACAGTCGGAATCAGGAACGTTTCCAGAACATCTTGATATACGGCAGCATTGACAGTCATCTTGAGGAAGCAGAGTTTCCCTACACCTCGAGCGGACATGCATCCCCAGACCATAACGCTCTGGGGAAACTTGACGGATCTTTTCACGCACTCGTGGTTGTAGGTTTCGCCACCACGACGCCAGACACGAGGACCTTGGTCACCGAAGGAGATGCAGAAGCGTGATTCGTCACTGAAGACCACTTTCTGCCAGTCTTCAGCAGTCCACTCGCCGTGTTCTTTGGCCCACTTCAGCCGTTTCTCCATTTGTTTCTTGTTCAGCATCAGTTTTACTGCTGGAACGCGAGATTTGAAGCCGAGTTCGCACAGACGACGGTAAGTGGTTGATCTGGAGACGTCAGCGCCGGTCTGCTTGTTCCACAAGTCGGTGAGCTCGGAAGTGGACTTGAACCGGTTGCTGACTGCGATCTTTCTCAGCTGCTTGTTGTCGCGAGCAGAAGTTTTTCGGACGCCGGAACAGTTGGTGCGCTTGCTGCAGTTTTTCTTGAGAGCTTTGCAGACGGAAGACTGGCTGATGCCGAGCTGCTCAGCAATTTTAGTTTGGGTCAAGCCTTGTTGGCGAAGGGCTTGAATTTGAGCCACTATTCCGGTTGAGAGGTCGCGCTGCTTACCCATGATTGATTTTACAACTTAGAAATTCTACTCAACCCTGACTTTATACTGCACAGTGAACACTCTTCACAGAAAACAAAAATTCGAGCATTTATTCTAATTCAATGAAACGGTTTCTCCATTATTCTAATTCAATAAAACAACAGTGTCACAGTTAAATGGCCTAAATGGGCCTTTTGGAAAGCTCAACTGAGCAAATTTTTTTCCAGGTAACGAGTTCTGTGATTAGTCTAACGAGTAGGACAGGTGCGGTGAACACCTGATTTGCTTTCTGCACAAAAAATGCATTCAAAGAATTTCATGATTGCACTATTTCAAATTATTCTAATTCGTTGACCAGCACCTGTAATTAGACCCAAATAGTCCAACATATAAATAAAGAAAAAAGCAACATTTGTAATACTTGTGTGTCACAATTATTGCACAGGTCCTGATATATTTTGGAGAAGCGGCTTGGTGGTAAAAGAATGCAGCACACTGATCCAACACTGGCAGAACTGACAACGTCTCAGAAGCTAAGATGCACAACACAAAGACGATGTTTATGCCTTTTTTATTGATTTATACCCTATATTTGTTATTTACAAGAAATCCAAATGTGAAAGTAATGTAATTAAATTTATTTTTTTTTATTGTGGTATTTATTTATTTATTGTGTTTTATTTATTTGTATTTGCAATTTGGAAATGTTGTGAATTAAAAAATATAACTTATCTAAAAAAGGAAACCAATTGGTCATTCATTATTGAGTAAAATTCCTTTTTAATTGCTCTTTAACAAAAAAAATGTTTTATCCGATTACTCGATTAATCGAATAGATTTTTCAGTAGAGTACCCGATTACAAAAAGAATCGATAGCTGCAGCCCTAGTGAACTGTCAAAAAATCCGATCTGAGCAAAAAAAACGGACTTGAGCAATGTGGCTTGTAATGTGAACGTAGCCTAAGAATACTGGTTGCTAAAACAAAACTGACTGGCCTGCTTTTGGTTGAGACAGACAACACTGATACGTAATGTTGCTTGCAAACATTTGCAAAAAATCTGAAGTCACACAATAATTTATTTTTGTATACTAAAAAATATTTAAATAATTTAGCTGTTATCCGAAAACAAAAAACACCTGTTCCCTACACTGAGTATAAATGTACACTAGTAAGTAATTTAAATATCATTTAAAAGTTACTTTTTCAGTCATTTAGTTTAGAATGTAAAATCATATAGATGTATTACACACAGAGTGATCTATTTTAAGCATTTACTTATTTTATTATTGATCACGCTTACAGCCAATGAAAACCCAAAAACCCAATGTCTGTGAAAAATTGGCTAATATGTGATCAATTATAATCTTATAATTGATCAACTGGATCAATCTTTAAATTTATGAAGTGCTGTAGGATTTCCAGGAAAGCACTGCACTGACTTTAGACTTAATAAAACACAGTGGACCAACACCAGCAGATGACATGTCTCTCTAAACCATCACTGATTGTGGAAACTTAACACTAGACCTCAAGCAGCTTGGATTGTGTGTCTCCAAATGTATCCTTCAAATGAAATGTAAAATTTACTGATGGTCAGTGATGGTCTGGAGAACCATGTCATCTGCTGGTGTTGGTCTACTGTGTTATATCAAGTCCAAAGTCAGTGCAGTGTTTTCCTCTTCCCTCTGTTGACAACTTTTATGGAGATGCGGATTTCATTTTTCAGCAGGACTCGGCACACTGCCACACTGCCGAAAGTATGAATTGCTCTTATATAATATTCTAATTTTTTGAGACACCAATTTTTTTGTTTTCATTGGCTGTAAGCCATAATCAACAATAAAATAAATAAAGGCTTAAAATAGATCACTCTGTTTGTATTATATTTATATAATAGAGTTTCACATTTTGAACTGAATTACTGAAATAAAGTAACTTTTCAATAATATTATTTTTTTTTGCAATGCACTAATACATTGTAACTGTACAGCATTAGATACTGATGCCAGCTGTTATGTAAAAATCTATTGTTTGCATATTTATAATGTCGTTTTTGAAAACTACCAGGAGTTCATGTATGGGATCGGATGTAAAAGATTTACATAATTCTGCAGAAATTGTCCATGTTACCTGTTTGATCGTGATAGCAGGTCTCCAGTCTTTGTCCTCCTCTAGGATAGAGAGGCAGACTGTTCCTGATGGGTACACATTAGGATGAAACAGTGGAGGTTCAAATTTACCTGAAGAGATAAAGAGAAGGGAGCCAGAATTACCAGCCACTACTTATTTGTAAACCTACTACTTTTATGGTGTGATTTCAGGACTCACAATATATTATTATTAAAATGACAGCAAATTAAGCATCCTCTCAAAATACAAATGCCGAGCTCCAACTTGCTTAGATGTTTCTAAATGTTTTTGTATAAAAACAGATGTGTTCCAAAGTCTATAAAGTGTGCACAGTAGGACCGTTTTAAGACTCCTTTTATAAGCCTACTGGTCACACATAAGGACCAGTCTTTGTGGAGATACCACATGTGCCACATGGTGACGTCGGGTGTGACATTTATATGCCTTTTTAATTCCTTAAGAGAAATAAAGTATAATTAAAAAAAAAAACAACAATTTAAACTAAACTCTTCCCCCGAAACTTCATTTCACACAATCTTTGTCTCATGGTGCTGTTCTGTGCATGTGTATATTGAAAAACTTACATTTTGGGGGTGATGAGGGGTAGTCATCTTTAAAGAGCATCCTTAGCTTAAAAAGACCTCCTTCCCAGGGAGTCTATGAATGAGATAAAACCATATTAAAACCAACAGAGAAACACCTTTACAGGGCAATCTTTTTTGCACTTAAAACAAGATTAGTAAACAAATGATTCTTACCCCTTTCTTTCCTGGAATGGCACACTCCCAATTCATCAGATTCATTGTTCCATCAGGATTCTTGGTTGGTACAGCAACAAAGCCCTACAAGAAAACAGTACAATAAGGTTCTATAAACTTCTATACACTGAGAGCATTACAAATCGCTTTAAAGATTGATTTCTGGCAAAAATCCGGTATAATTTTTTATATTTTTTATATTGCAGAACAAAATATCACAGTTTTTTCCAATACCCTGCTGCCCTATAATTCACAGTCAGTGAAAACTATGCTATATTGCTCCATTGCTGCATCAATTGGCTATTGATTCACAAACACATCTCAATGTAAACACAACAATTAACCTTTAATATTTCATCATGAGAATTGCCTAAGACAGAGACATTCAGATATAAATACTCACAAAGGGGTGGTCTTTCCTCCAAGCTTTACGCTCTTGTGCAAGTCGACTGAGAGCAATGCCAGACATGACCACTGATCCTACAGGGGAGATACAGCAAAATGAAAACCATACATCTTTTACCGTTTCTTTTTTTACGCCCAAAACTGCTTTTTAATTTATTTTCACTAAAGGGAAAATGTAACTAATTTTATATTGATACAAACTATTATTTCACACAGTAATATAAAATAATAAAGACCAGGTGTATTGATAGCTACCACAAATTAATGTATAGGTGATAAGAATTGTAAAACCTGTAATCATGATAAATCAAAACACCTCAATACAATTGGTTTATCTATATATTGCAATACGATTAATACTCTTGTATCGAGGTTCCCTACACGTACACAAGTTCAAAAAGAACTAACCAGAAGGGATGGAAACATGTACCATGATTAGGGAGAGATGTAATGATGAGGCTTTTTTGGAAAGTACAGCTGGGTTCTAGTAACATCACATGTAGGCTAGTTATCTACAAACTCCCTCATAGCCCAATGCCCACTGCCCACCTGGACCCATCTAGTTTGTCCCCTTTTCATCCCTGTGAGCTTCATATTAGCATGTTGGCTGGGTGTCGACAGTATTACAAATCATAATACTGATCAGTGTAACATTTATCAGGTAAAAAAGGAAACTGGGTGTAAAACTTTATTTCATTCGTTTGGTATAGCTAAGAATATATGTTGCACTGTACGTGTCTATATGTTGTATTGTACATGTAATGTATCAAAAACGTAAATAAAAATGAATTACGTTTTTCCTGAACACTGTAATCGAAGGGGATAGAAAGATAAAAGCAGAAAACTGGGGGAAAAATAAATATCACACATTGAGTTTCATTGACTTACAAATTTAGTCTCAAATTAGGCCTGCGCCATATTGTAAAAAAAATATTATTACAAATAAAAGTGTGGACACCCAGACAATATGCTAAAGTGAGGCTCACAGGGATGGAAAGTAGGCAGGCTAGATGTGAAATTAACTTACTGCAGAAATTAGTTAGCTTGTATTAGGTAGGTAACCTATCTACCGTTCGCTGTAACTCGTAACGGAGGTTGTTGTTAAAATTGAAACGACCCATCCGCAGTTTGTGTCGTTGGGTGAGTGAACAACTGTACTGATAGATAATATAACTGTAGGTTCGTTTACTGCGGATGGATCGTTTTAATTTTAACAACAACCTCAGTTACGACTTACCGGTAACGCTAGCTAGGTTACCTAGTTACACTACGTTACCTCACTCACTTCAGAATCAAACTTCTGAACGATACCTAAACACCCAAACACTAACAGCGCGTGCGGGACTCAGTCTGAAGTGTTCTCTACAGTAGAGAAGCCTGGCGCCACATTCACGCTTTTCAATCAGGTGAAGTTTGTTAGATACCGGTAGCTACTAACTGTAACGCCGGGCCGCTTCACCGAACGCTGTTACGTTACGTTCAAACGAGGATGAAACGCCGCGCGGGACAAAGACCCGAGACCTGGCACGAGCGAACGCGCGCTCACATAAACACCAATACACACACACACAGAGAAAAGAGAGAGAGAGAGAAAGAAGAAAGAAAGAGAGAGAGAGAGAGAGAGAGAGAGAGAGAGAGAGAGAGAGAGAGAGAGAGAGAGGGGGGGGGGGGCGAGCACTAACCTTTTAAAATAAAAACAAAAACATTAATAATAATAATACTAACTAATACTACAGTAGAACGAATGCTCGTCTGCACGCGCCGCTCTTTCATTAAACAGCACAGAAGTCCGAAAGCGCGCGCTCGCGAGCCGCGAACAAGCTTACCGCTGCGTGACTCTTCTTTTCGGACTCTTCGGCTAAAACCGCGCCAGACTTGGGCCAAAGTGTAGAAAAAATAAAAAAATAAACCCGGTCAAGTTTTTCCCTCTCGAACAGGCATCCGTTCTGAACCGGACTAAATAGGACCACTGGTCTTAGTGCCAGCGAGCCTCTGGAGAGGAGAATACCCACCTCTGAGACTTTTCTGGAGCCGTAAAACCACCAGAAGGGGGCGCCGAGTGAGTCCAAAAAGAATAGGTTTATATACAGCTAATGAGAAAAATCAGTTTATTAATGTTTGATTATTTTTATACCAAAAATGTTTCAATTTCCTTAAAACAAAACAATGTAAAATGTTTCAGCAGAGCACACACAAACGTTTTTTAAAAGCTTTCAGCTCCAGTTCTGAGCCTTTTAAACTCTGGCTTAGTGCTCTGACTGTAACTTCAGCACCAGCTTATCATTAACGCTAGATTATCATTAAAGCTAAATTTGAACATAGAAAATTGGGTATAAAACATCATTATTTATTTATTTACTTTGGTGAAGAAAAAGTTGTTCTGTTTTTCCCATGTTTAGCTTTTTATTTCTGCCTTTCGCTAACAAAAGAAAAAATAATAATAACCTTCTCTCATTTCTTTTCCATTTTTGCATCTTGTAACACAAATCACAAGGTCCAGATATTAAAATCCATCCCAGGGATTTGGTACAAATCCCTGGGGTGGATTTTTACTTTTTGGATCTGGGTTACCCACCTCTATAGTGGTGCAAGTGCCCTTACTGTATAAATAATGTTTTCTTTAGAGACAATGATAACATTTAAATGAGTTTTCTTAGCTTTTTTTTTTTTTTTAGCAAAATACTTCTATATTCTACATTTAAAAGAATATCCAAGACAGGTAGACAGGTAGTTAGTATTTATTATATGAGTTTTTATCCATTGAGCTTCGTTTCCCCAATTCATTGAGGTCTCGCTCGCGGGCTCCCTCTAGTGTTTGATGGTATTATTGTGATCTAATGTTCTGCTATGATAAAGTGGGAAGGCTCTCAGTAAACCCGCTCTGTTACACCGCCGCTGCCTGAGAGAAACACCGACACTAACACTCATTTTCTAAAGTTTTGTCAGTTGTGAAGACTTTTAATCGAGCAGACGACAAACATTTACATTTTAAACTTTAAAGACTATAAAACCCAGTGTGTTACAGTGTAATTAGCCGCTTTTTTCGTTTTCTGAAGACATTTAAGCCAGGCATTGTGTCGGCAGCTACGGATTTAAAGGGGCCGTGCACACTCTAATAAAAAAGTGCAAATAAAAGGCGAATATACAGTTTATGTATTTAATATAGAAAAAAAAACAGTTCAGTTTTTAAGAACAGTTTCTCTGATTTTGCTATTTATATGTAAGTTTATTTATTTATATGCTATTTATATGTTTGAGGAAAATAAACATTGTTGTTTTATTCTATAAACTATGGACAATATTTCTCCCAACTTCTAAATAAAAATATTATCATTTAGAGAATTTATTTGCAGAAAATGAGAAAAGGCTGAAATAACAAAAAATATGCAGAGCTTTCAGACCTCAAATAATGCAAAGAAAATAAGTTCATATTATATTATACGTTTTTCAGAGTTCAGAAATCAATATTTGGTGGAATAACCCTGGTTTTTAATCACAGTTTTTATGCATCTTGGCATGTTCTCCTCCACCAGTCTTACACACTGCTTTTGGATAACTGTATGACACTCCTGGTGCATCAAGTTATCAAGCAGTTCAGCTTGGTTTGATGGCTTGTGATCACCCACCTTCTTCTTGATTATATTCGAGGTTTTCAATTTGGTCAAATCAAAGAAACTTGTAATTTTTAAGTAGTCTCTTATTTTTTCCAAAGCTGTATATGGTTTCAGGTGATTATAAAACATCAACTTAATCACAACAGAATAAGACTAAGCTTTTGGAGGTTAAACATAATTGTATTTGTCACAATTATTTACACCTGTATTATATATAATATTTCAGGGTAGTTTTGATGTTTTTTAAACTATAATATTGAAATGTGCTGAGTAACTGAGTTTAACTGGGAGTTTTAACAGAAAAAAAGAAACGCTAGAGTAGCTCCATATTCTACCTTCAACAGCTGGGAAAGACAAGAGTGAAAGAGCATACATTCCAGCATAAATAAAAGATAATTAACCTTCTGAACTCTACACTAAAATAATATAACTGCGGATGCGTCTATTTGTTTCTTTTGGAATGTAAAACTTTAATACAAATCCATTCCTTAAAAACATTGAGAGAAACTGTAGAAATACTCAACCAGAGAGAGGCTGTTCACTAGAGGGCAGCACTGCATTAGCGACCGCTGCAGTGACCGTATGGATGGATCCCTATTTGCGTTTTAGGGCACTAGTGAGTATGTTGGCCCTTTTTAGGGCACTACATTATCCAACAGTTCATTTGGCATACACTACTTGTCAAAAGTTTCAAAACACCCCAATTGTTCTCTATATTTTTGTTATTTAAGCTCTTCAGGTACAGTCAATAACCAGAAATGGTACAAAATCCAGACTCTTGGAAACTGGAGAAAACTAGTACAAAAAGAAGTCTGGCTGACCCATATAGCAATGCCTTTGTTTTAGCTTAACATAGAGACTAAAGCTATGTTCACATTACAAGTCACATTGCTTAAATCGCATTTTTTTGCTCAGATCAGATTTGGCTTGACTATTGACTTGATCTATTCCTGAAATGCCTGAAATCACATGCGCACATTGATACGTGTAAAAACGTTACCTTCTTCACCAACAACAACAACAAAAAAAGTTATTTTAGAGAGACGACTCATAGCTTTATAAAAGGAAATGGATGCGTTAGCAGCTCATATGTTAAGCATCTTTTTAAGCTCGAGTGGCTGGTCTGAAGTACATGCTCAGGTAGAGGAAGTGAAAAAGGCCAGGCGGTTTGCTTTTGCTGTTTTTGCAGCTATAGCTGCACAGCTGCACCAAGAGATACGTAAGTACGAGAGAGCAGCATGTAGCTCATGTGTAAAAGCAAAAAGACGCATGTATTCCGATTTAACCGTTCACATTCATGTCACAGTCCTGACCTGTATACTATTAATGCTGTGTCATGACCTTAAAAAGGTGGTTCATGCTGGAAAACCCTCCAATGTAGTGGAATTACACTTCTGCAAAGAAGAGTGGACCAAAATTCCTCCAAAGCGTTGTGAAAGACTCACTGCAAGTTACAGCAAACGCTTAATTGCAGTTGTTGCTGCTAAGCATGGTCCAACCAGTTATTAGGTTTAGGGGGGAAAACACTTTTTACACAGGATTGTGTAGGTTAGGATTTTTCGCCCTTAATAATAAAAAAAAAAACTTAATTTCTTCAAACCTTCATTCTCTGACTTATATTTAAATTTGTTTGATGATCTTAAACATTCGAGACTGACAAACATGCAAAAAAAAAAAACTCATGAAAGTCCAAACACTTTTTTTACACCCCTGTATTTCATCTTTCCCAGCATTTTTCAAAGTGTTTCATCTGTTTTAATAAAACAAAGTCTCTCCATTTCACAGCCTGGTTGGTATAATATAAATGGCATCATGACCCTCAAAAACACTTTAAAATGACTGGCAGATGAAACCACTAATAATAGTTACATTGTGAGTTAGTTAATTGGGTGTTAATAATCATGAGCATTGACTTCTGACTAGAATTATCCATACAAATAGATATGTGACTTGTTTGCATAGCAAGATTTACTTGTTTGTATATAATAGTGTGCACAAAAATATTTTTTATGTACACCATCAATCAACACTGTCAATATAAATTATCTTGTTTCACTTAGCTTAGGGATGTAGTGAAATAGCAGCAGTCTGAGAAAGAAACAGACAGAAACAGAGAGAGGTTTGTTAAAAACAGCTTTATAGCATAACACTCTGTGTACAGCAGTGTAAGAGTGACAGCTTGTGAAAATGTGCTTTTTTCTGTTTTGGGGTATTTGTGTGACTCAGCAAAAAGTGAAATACCTTACTCTTGAATGTGTGTGTGTGTGTGTGTGTGTGTGTGTGTGTGTGCAAATGTTTATATACGCAGAGACTTCAATGGGTGTACAGGATTAGTTTTTAAGGTATTATTGACAGCACATAGGAAGGAGTTGGAAAGCAGAAAATGGAGACTGGAATTATATTCGACTAAATGCCAACACACTGAAATTAAAATGATTGTCTTTTCTACCTGCTTTATATTATTAAACCTGTGGTATAACCTGTTTACCTCTACTGATCAGATGAAAAAAAGCACCGTGCAATAAAATATTTTTTAAAGGGGCAAACAAACAGTTTAAAACAAATATACAGTTTGATTAATAATAATAATAATAATAATAATAATAACAACAATAATGCACTATTAATACAAGTATATGTTATTATTGTTTTTATCAGTCTGCTGAAAAATGTAATTGGAATGCATTTGATTTAAATGTAACATGTAATATACCCATTATAAATATTAGTTTATAAAATATTGCATTCAAACATGGATTTACTGGATAGAGGGTGAAGTGAGATTACATAAGGCTGGGTTAAGGCCTGCAGGGACAGAGTGTCAAAGAGAAGTGATTGCTTGTTTTTTCCCCACATGTGGATCAAATCCCTGAGATTTAGATCAGTCATGTCCTCCTCTTCTACAGTATAGGATTGAAAAACAGAATATTACGAACACAATATTACGGTTTAAAGGTCTTGCACAGTGATCACGTATCATTTTAAGTGCATTAACACGTAAATCAATTTTGTTTAGTTACAGAATTCTTTAAAAAAAGGATGTTTTTCAGATATTAGATTGCCAAAGTTAAGTCTATGGTGCACTGTGTGGCTCAATATTAATATTCATATTCATATTCTGCATATTCTGTCTGTGAACATTTAGATTCTTAATAAACTGACTGTTGTATTGTTTTAGACATGAAATCAACCTGAAATAATTTCCCTAGAATACTGAAAGCACATGGTAAAGTCCAAATCACTGTGCAGGGCCTATAGTGGAATTGGAATGAATCTGTTGCATAAAAAGACACAGCTACAGTAGACCAGCTCAGCGCTGGTGTGTTCGTGTTTGGTCCGTGTTCACACACAATCTGCACATCTGTGGCCATGCTACATGTTCTGCACATGCTCGTGGAATGTTCCGGTTTGAGTGCTGATATGTTGGAGGGTTTTGGTGTTTAAGGAGCTCATATTCTGGACCCTCGCTCCTGGAGTAGCTGAGAAACAGAGAAAGGAATATGTGAGGAAGAGTGATCAAATTCGAAACACACACACAGCTCACACTTATACAGTGCACAAATATACACTCTTGCGTGACGTTACAGAAACAGTTCCTAACTAAACCTATGACAGCCTCAACACAACTGATCTTACTAGAGGGCCAAATTCAGCACATTTAGCGGATTTGTTTATGGAATCAGATTTGTGCCAAAATGATAAAACAAAACTTGAATTTATGAGAGAATAAAACTCAGTGAAGCAAAAAAAACTTCACATTGAAAGGAAAAATGTCTTACTTGCAAAACAATGATTTGTGTAGTGGAGTAAACTCTTGGTCTTTTTCACATTTAAAAATGTGCATTTTTGCTTACGGGTCTCTCTGACTGTATGTTGCCGATCAGGCTTTTGCTCTCACCATCAGCTTTGCAGTTACGCTGCAGCTCTCTCGTTTAAGCTTACTTTTTGTTTGCCACTGTGACCCAAATGTTTTTGAGGGACAAATTGGCTAATTGGGAATTGAGTGGCAGCACTGTGCCCAGGAAGTTGTTCTGTGGAAGGCACTGCCGGTATTGCCACGCCCACTGACTTCACAGCCAATCACAATACAGCGGAGCAGCTGAACGTGATACAGCTTTCTATCCAGCCAGAAGCTAAAAAAAAAAGAAAAACGCTCTGCAGCTGGTGAGCTTATGATCTACTTTCGCACTTTCAGCTGAAAATAATAGCTTTATGTCACCAGTAGGGTAATAAAGTATAGCAAAAATTACCCGACAGTCAGTCCAAATTATCAGTCCAAGTGCTTCTTTTACTTTTAATGATGGTTCTGCAGCTGACTGCTTACAAAATCCAGGAATAAAATACCAATTATGGTATAAATAATGCTATCATAATGCTATAGACATAAGACACCTAAACCTTTTTTTACTTTATCCAAATTAATTATGACCAATGGCAGACAAGGGAGTTCAAAGGTCCCAGCTTCTGCTTTCTGAACTGTTAGTTCCTACCAGAGCTATGTTACTATTTTTGCTGTTTCTTCTTTTTTATGCATTTGGTGCATTGTTGCACATAAACATGGACAACTGGACATATGAATCATGGAAACGAGTAGCAGATATTGTTGGTTTATCTGGAGAGTCAGACATTTTCTAGATTAGCCACCCTTAGACAAAATGACTGAATATTTAAGTTAGTAGAAGGTGAAGTGAACATTCTTAGTTATTCATAGTAAACTGTACTAAAACACAAAACACAGCTTACCTTGGCTTTTTCACTTGGTTGACTGTTGTTCCCATATGAATGGTTGTGAAGCTCCTTGGAGACAACACACAGAAACTCTGCCTGGTCCTCATTACCATAGTTATAGGAGGAGCCAATGTTGACCAGCTGTACACACACACACACACACACACAGACAAAGAAATTACATCTGTTATATTGTCAAATTTGAGTTGGTAAAACAACACTGAATCACATTACACACGAGTATACAGTGAAAGGCAGTGGTGTATACACACACACACACACACACACACACACTGCTGTGTGACAGTGGTAACATGCTTGGACATGCCCACATTGCGTGACTGGGGCCCTGTTGCTAAGAATCACACAAAAAATACAGAAACTCACAAACACAAATTAGGCATGCGCAATCATGCTCAATAAACAGACATTTACACACCTATAGAACAATATGGCCAGCAACAGCATGGACAATAGCATGGACAACAACATCAACAACATCATCATCATAGTAGCTGGTGGGCGTGAACAGGTCATGCAGTGACCGGCAGGAGGACACATGGTGGGAACAGTGGGATTCTTAAAACACACCTCTCCGCTGTGGGCGGGGTGAGTTTGACTCGACTCCTCCCCCTTCACTTCCCGAGACACAATGAGGAGAAACTCTGACTTCTGTGCTCGCCCATAACCTACACTGACAAGCTGAAAGAACCAATCAGAGCACAGGGCGGGGCCCACATCACACACTGCGCTTCAGCCTGACCCGCGCGGGCGACAGCGACTAACTAAATGAGTAAGAACTGTCTGTTTTACCTGCTCAAACTTCCACCCGTCCGACATTGTGGAGACCATCTGAGTGAGCTCCTCCTCCTGACACTGCAGCACGCGGTACACATGCTTCACTGGAGTCTGGAGGCGAGGAAGAGGGAGAGACAGAGACAAGAATAAGAAAGAGAGATTGATCACTTAGCTGGAAACTACAGCTCTGGAACACATTAAAAGACCACCTCAGTTTCTGGACAACATTTCTCCCAAATTCCAAATAAAGGTATTATCATTTAAAACATTTATTTGCAGAAAACGAGAAATGGCTAAAATAACAAAAAAAAAGCAAAAAAAAAGCCAATGCTACTACACACCAGTTCCACAAATGTAGGTGGGAAATTTCTATTAATTTTGGTATGTCATTCATGATGTGAAATATAATAGATGTTAAATATGATCTATTTTAACAGTTTTTCCATCCTATTAATTATGACCTTTTACAGTCATTACACAAAAAATAGCAAAGTTGACACACTTATTTGTACTGAATATGATTTTTTAAATAAAGTTGTATATAATGGAGTCAGAAATATTAGAAATATTGACAATTTTGAATTATGTACTGCTTTTCTGCAATTTTATGTCAGAAGAATGTTTTTGTTATTATTATTTTCATTATTTTCTACACAGAGCTACTATTTTTCACCACACATAAAAAAGCTAAAAAGCACAATGTTTCAACAGTGCCCTACAAAATATTAGAACAGTGAGGTCAATTTAAATTAAAATATTAATATGACACAAAAGATCATTATTGCAGCTTTTATTTCCAAGTATTTATATCTGGATCTCTGTCTGAACCCACCCATTTTTCTTGTGAACAAAAATACTGGAACAGATAAACTTAAAGTAAATTAAAGTGAATAGAACTTTACCTTTATAACTTTTGAAGGGGACTGTATATGGGCCCAATCAATATGAAAAAAGGACAAATACCAATTTAAGGGACAACAAAAAACATTAATACTGGTTAATATTATATTTCAGATGTAAATAACCTGCAGAGGTTCTAAATTTAGCAAAGAATCCAAAACAAATAAGTAATGTAATTTAGTTACATTTCTTAAACTAAAAAAAAAATCTGAGATATTGCTTTAACATGTAAACATAATTAATGTGGGTGGCCAAATATATTATAGTATTATAATATATTACAATGAAATTGATTGTACTATAATTCATTATAAAGCGCAAGGCAACTCTTCATGTAAACCCAGAGAGATTCTGTAAAGCCATAAATAGTTCTTTCTTTAGGTCTCTTGTAGAATTCACTTTTGCTATGTTATTTAATCACTTTGCCCCCTTACACTGATTCTTACCCCCTTACACATCTCTGTGTAAGGTGACATCATCAACCCCCAATGATGATACCCCCACATACCTCTGCCTAAACTCCTATTCATTCTTCTCCTGCACCCCCTGCAGTGTTTAAAGCAGTTTCCAATGTATGCAAGGTCCCAAAAGGTCTTAGAGAGAGAGCAGCGACTAACTAGGCTGTGCCCATGTATGATTTTCTGTCTGCAGAAGAATAAACTCAAGTCAACTCTGAAGCTGTCTCCTGACTCCTGAAGGACGAATTTCTAACAACACAACCATGTTATGGCTATAACGGAAATGAGCTGCTGGCAAAAAATCCCTGCAGATATTGTTAGTGATTTTTTTTTCACAAAATATAACACACACATAAAATAGAAGCCCCTTAATTGTGTCAGCATTTACTTACATGTGTAATCTTGGCATCTCGTTCTCTAATCTTTTCCTTGATGAGTTTAATTAATGAAGTAATGTTGTAGAACTCTGCCTCTTCCAGAGCACCTGAAACCCACATAATTTACTTTACAACAGTCTATTTACGTCAGTGAGTGTAAAGTAAATGAAATAAAAAAAAACATGCATTTATATTCATATTATTATTAAGTCATTTAAAAAACTTATATACTCAAACAGTACCTGGTTCAGTGTGGTTCAGAACCGCCTTAATGGCACTTACTATTACTACTACTACTACTACTACTACGTATAACAGTAGTAATAATAATACTAGTAATGTGATCTCTGTTTTTATGCATATTTGTTTGTACACACCTTCCTCCGTCAGATTCTTGTTGAGGACAAGCTTTCCGTGTCGCAGGTAATTCAGCACGGGCCCAAAATACACCGGATCTCTGTCGATCAAATACGCCCCTGATTCATCCTGCCAGGGAGAGAGAGAAGGAGACAACACACACACATTAAATTTTAAACAACAGCCAAAGAAGAACGCATGAGTTATGCACGCCATGAGAAATAAAAACTGGGAGTGCACCAATATAAGAAATGTGGGCAGTTGTTTAAAGCCAATACTTTCTTTTTTTTTATTTCATCTGGTCACCAAATTCATATTTAGGCCTGAAACTGGTTAATAACCACTAGGCAGATTTTTCAGTCCCCAGAACTCATTGGAAACATTCTTTAACATTTTATCATTTACAAAAGCTTACTACAGAATCAAAAATGTCACTTCTATGGCAATGTTCTCCAACCATGCAGATTTATTTTTAAAGAAACGAGCACCACATATTTAAGCATATTAGAGCATAATATAGCGTAACAGACCAGCATCACCCATCACATTCTACTCTTCAGCAGTAAAAAATGTAAAACACAGCCATTTAAAAAATCTACACCCGAATAAATCCGATCCTGTAGTTTGTGGATTCTTTTGAATATTTCTGCCATATCTGATATCATTTTCTTAAAATTAGGAATTGTTCCCCTGCACATAGTGAAGCATCACATCATGACCCCCGCTCTGTGCTGCACTTTTAGTGAAGTATCCGTCCCTACGACAGTAGGAGAGTCAGGCTGGAGGAATGTGAGTTTAAATGCAGTCAAAGATTAATGCACAGAGTGGTGCATGTTTGCTTCAGTACACCAGAGCTCTCTCCTTAATGGCAGGCGTGATTCATAAATAAAACACAGACACACACAAAGTGAAAATCTACACTCTGCACGGAAACACTGCAAGAACCTCAGATGAGCCTGTGAAAGAATTCTAAAGATACAACGACAGAATCAGCAACAGCAGCAGATGCTGAAATTACCATTAGGGTTTAAAACTGCAGTTTTACTGGGGCATCTGAGGTCCTGATTCATGTGGAAAAAGGAAAAGTAAGGAAAAAGTACATAATTACTTTTTTTATTGTTTTATCAAGCCTGCTCATCAGCAACCAAGCTTCTGCCATTGTTGATGTTATAAACAGAAAAGAAAACAACAGTCGTTGTACTATAACAAGTCAATCTAGAGACTCATTAAGAATTCTAGAGCATTTGCTATCTTGGTATTAATCTATTATCTATTAAATAGTTTGATTTTTTATACTTTATATGACAGTAATAAACATCTCTCAATCCACTTAACGTGAATCCAGATGTTCATTTGTTTTACACAGATTATTAACTAGATAATTAACTAGTGACATCTGAGTGATAAACTAAGGTGTATTGACATTCAGTACTCAGGTAGAAGTATAGATACTAGGGTTCAAAATACGTCTGTAGAAGTTGAAGTATCAACTCAAGCTTTTTACTCAAGTAAGTGTAAAAGTGCTGGTTTCAAAACTAGAGTATAAAAGTAAAGTATGAAAGTAAAAGTAATGTAAGAGGAAAAAATGACATTAAGAACAAAAGCTTAGGCTGCACCACAGGGTGTGCATAATCCCCCCTCCCTAAAATATATATATTTTAAAAGCCATAATGACTATAATGTTAGATTAAAATGTTAATATTGATACATTTGGGAAGCACTAGGCTTCCTGTTTCAGCTGCATATATGCCCACTGAAAATGAATGCATTTTTGTACAATGTAAATATATTAAAGAAACTTAATTGGGATGTTTGGCTCGAGTTCTCTTGAGTCTCTGCACAGATCATCTTCATACTAGACTACATACGTCTGCTATGTTCTTGCTGGAGTGTGATGCGATGTGTGAGGGTGTGATGGATCACAGTAAAAACCAACAGGGTGTCAGAGTGGTATATGTTTATACTTCTTATCCAACCACAGTCGAATTCACTCTATCTGGGTGGAGAGATTTATCTGAATATGTTTTTATTCTAGCTAAAATGCTAGAATAATGATAGGAGTAATGATAAAATGAAATAGGAGTAATGATGCTATTTTTAAAATGTAAGGAGTAGAAAGTACAGACAAACGGTGTAAAAATGTAAGAAGTAGAAGTAAAAAGTCAGATGACAAATAATTATATTAGTAAAGTATAGATAAGCAAAATTTCTACTTGGGTATGGAAACAATGAATTTGCACACCTCTGTTTGTAAAACAACCATCAACCAGTACTTGGTACTATTTCATGTATTGTGACCCAAGTTTAAAAGTGAAATAGAATTATAAAGGGAATATTGTGCAGCACCAGTTTTTATGTTTTACCAGGGGTTTCATATAAAATAAGATTTATTTTAAGATTAATCCGAAACCAAACAAACCAAACAAAAAGAAAGATTTGACCAAAGGCTGAATATGAAGTGTTTTTATTATACTTGCCATACTATTAACCTTTGCATACATTTTAGTTTTAAAAAAGCTATTATAAATCCACAATTAAAAATATTTATTAAACATTTAACACTACCCTAAAAACAACATATCCCAGGAAACAAACCAACAAAGCACAATACATTTTGCTACCTCAGCAAAGCTATTTAATCAATCTACTATTTTTATCCACTTTTTAATCACACGTTTAACTAGCTACCTCAGCAGTACAATTTTAGTCAGAAATGTGTGAATAGCAGTGCTATTCTAACGTGCAAATTTATTTTATACTCAGCATTGCCACACAAGTCACAAGTACCGTATTTTTTCGCACTATAAGGCGCACCGGAATATAAGGAGCACTATTAATAAATGTCTATTTTCTGTTCTATTTTCATAAATAAGTGCACTGGATTTTCAGGGGCATTTCATGTGACACTAGTTACTAGTAGTAGGAAGGGGGGTGTCGCCATGTTTTCCCCCCTTGCTTCTGGGTGGCAAGCTAAACTAATTTAAGTTAACAAAACTGTAATTCTTAAAAAAAAAAGATTTTTAGAAAAGTCAAACAAGTGCTGAATGTTGTCCTCTTAGAACTGTTTATCTGGGTGAGTAAAGCGCGTCTGTTTTTTTTTTTTTTAAAGTAAGCTTAGATTTACAGATTTCCACTAAAGCTGGCGCATTAGCATAAGCAGCTAACCGCTAGCAGTTAGCAACTGATGCCACCTGACAGCGCTACACTGAAGAACCCTGAGTCTTCCGGTAAGCCAGGGCGATATTAGCTAGTGGTTCGTCTCACATAGCTTGTTTTGATATGGTAAAAGCACAGACTACAGTCTGAAATACTCACCTCTGAACGGCAAAAGAAATAGCGCTGTAGATAATGGCTAATGCTAATACTGCTCCAGCAGCCAGGGTTAGCAGCAGGCTACACGCCGATAATACTCCACTCTGAATAAACAAAGAGGTGCGGTTAGCGGGTAATGCTGGAGAACTACACTGAAACTCCTGTATAACGCTGTACAACCTGACTGGTGGAATTTATACATAAGGCACACCAGATTTTAAGGTGCACTGACTATTTTTGGGTAAATTAAATGATTTTAACTGCACCTTTTAGTGCGAAAAATACGGTACGTGAAATTTACAGTATAAGACTGAGTCAACAAATTCTAAGGCTAAGTTAGCTCAGCTACCCTCGTACAGCATGTATCTTTTTAGCAGAAAAACACAGTTTCCTGCTCCAATACACAGCTAGAAACCAGGAGATGAAAAAGAAAGAGTGTAAACCAGTTGATGATAGTTGAAACCAGTTGATGATAGCATAGTTAGGTTTACATCTTTACAACGTTTTTAATGATCTTTGCGATCTTTACTTATTTGGGTAGTTCTTGCCATAATATGGATTATAACATTATTTAAATAGGGCTAGTCACTGTATACCAACTCTACATCTTCACATCTTTACAACTGATGCTCTCAAACACATTAAGAGGCAAGACATTCCAGTAATTTCAGCACAGCTGTTAACTGAAAGCCATTCAAAGTGACTCTGCCTCATAAAGCTGACTGAGAAAATGCAGGCAAGATGTGCAAAACTGTCCTCTAAGCAAGAGGTGCTACTTTAAAGAATCAAAAATATAATAGTATATGTTTTTTTTTTTTTTAACACTTTTTGTTTACTAAATAATTCCATTATTATATTGTAGCAGAAATAATTGTAATAAAAGATAATTTCCTTCTAAAGAAATAAAATTGTAATGAATAAAAGTTTGGGAGATTTTATTCATCTTACCTGTAAAGTTTGTTTTGTATTGTATCACATTGTCATTGTATCACAAAAGTAAGTACACCCCTCACATTTCTGCAGATATTTAAGTATATCTTTTCTTGGGACAACACTGACAAAATAACACGTTGACACAATGAAAAGTATTCTTTGTGCAGCTTTTATAACAGGGTAAATGTATGCTTCCCTCAAAATAACTCAATATACAGAGCCATTAATGTCTAAACCACCGCCAACAAAAGTGAGTGAAAGTTCTTGAAGTGTCAATATTTTGTGTGGCCATTATTTTCCGGAACTGCCTTAACTGTCCTGGGCATAGAGTTTAGCAGAGCTTCACAGGTTGCCACTGGAATGCTCTTCCACTCCTCCATGATGGTATCACAGAGCTGGTGGATATTCGAGGCTTTGCGATCCTCCACCTTCCGCTTGAGGAGCTCTGAAGAAGATGTTCTATTGGGTTTAGGTCTGAAGACATGCTTGGCCAATCCATCACCTTTACCCTCAGCCACTTCAATAAAGCAGTGATCGTATTAGAGGTGTGTTCGGGGTCATTATCATGCTGAAACACTGCCTTGCGACCCAGTTTCCAGAGGGAGGGGATCAAGATCTGCTTCAGTATTTCACAGTACATATTGGAGTTCATGTGTCCCTTAATGAAATGCAATGCTCCTATATCATTTTGGAGGGAAAATGACAAGCAGTGCTCAATTTGGACATTTAGGGGTGTACTCACTTTTGTTGCCGGTGGTTCAGACATTAATAGCTGTATATTGAGTTATTTTGAGGGAAGAATAAATTTGTGTAAAAATTGTGTCAAAGTGTTATTTTGTCAGTGTGGACCCATGAAAAGATATATTTAAATATCTGCAGAAATGTGAGTGGTGTACTCACTGTTGTGATACACTGTATGTGTAGAGGTGAAGTTATTCCTGCCGTTGTCAGAAAAGCTTTACTAGCTAAAAAATCAATAATGTTCATTCATAAACATTTCTATATATTGCTTGTGTAAATGTTGTGACAGGCCAGGCCTGACAGCTACAGAAAAGTGACAAAGAAAAAAAAATCAAACATTTTGTCCACTCACTGTCTACTTCATTACACAGTCCTATCTAGCTGCTCCACATTGTAGATGTAAAGTCAGAGACAGAAGCTCATCTGTTGCTGCACAGTTGGTGCTGGTCATCCTCTCCATTACTTCATCAGCGCTCACAGGACAATGTTGGTAGATTATTCTCAGTCAGTCAGCAGTGACACTGAGGTGTTTAAAAACTCCAGCAGCACTGCTGTGTCTTATACCAAGCTCAGACATTTTTGTCCCTCACAATGTTCACTATGTCAGATTAAGCAATTATTTTTGTTTTGTGTCGTTCTCGGGGGACTGGCAACACTACATGTTAGTCACCGACCAATCATTATCAACGTCCTCGCGTGAGTTCATAGGTCATCGCGGGGAAGAAGCATAGAATCTGACAATCATGGCTACAGAAGCCCTTTGCGTGATGGTAGTGCTTTTGTGCTCCGAAAAACTAACAAAAGAGGGAAAAGCGACTGTGGGCTCGTTCCTGGGTGACCCAAATGGACATTACATGCTTTGAGTACTCCAGAGAGAATTTGAGGTATGGTAAAGATGTAACTACTTAGGTTTCAATGAATGTAAACAGAATATTTCAACTGCAGGAGCACCGTCCTGCTTTCTTTTCCCATGTTTACATTTGTGCGCAACAGAACGCTCTGTCTTCCTATTGGTCAGAGTCCAAAAAAATTCTAACATGCTAGTCTTTCAATTTAGTCAAATTACTGCTCTTTGACTGTGTCACCCTATACAGACATTTATCACTCGCTACACTAAAATTCAGATCTGACGCACGCAATTTGTCGACACCAACAAAATCGGGTCAAAATCGAGCTAAAATCATGTAGTCTGATCCGGGCATAATCCACTCATACTATGTCCATACACACTAACATACAAACACCACGCCAGTACCACTGCAGTGCTGAGAATAATGACCCACCACCCAAATAATAGCTGCTCTGTGGTGGTCCTGTGGGGTCCTGACCACTGAAGAACAGAGTGAAAGGAGAATAATAAAGTATGAAGAAAAAGCACTACAGGATGTAAAACTGTTACGTTATACTTTATCAGTGTATGTTGTTATGTTTGTAGTCCACTGATCTTAACCTATTTTATCACTCGTGGAGAAATTTCGAACAGATAACTCTCCACCTCCATTATTTTAACTCTAACTGTTAGAAGAACTCTGTTCATCCTCCCTGTACAGGGTCAATGACTTGTAGAATCTATGTCAAGGTGTGAACTATCTTTTCTGGCAGCTTTTCCCATGGTGGACTAATACCCTTCTAACACAGTTGGCTCCGGTTTGGCAGACACAGATTAAGGTTAAGACTAAACTACACACTCTACAACAGTAAATTATCATTGACACTAGCCATTTAATTTAAGGCATTAATGTGTGTATTTGAAATCTTGCAGGCTCCAACTGATTACATCTTGCCTATTTGTAGCCTAACTAATAAATAAGCTCCAATGCTCTGTTTGGTATTTTTACGTATGCCAGTAGGGCTGTCATGACAGTGATATCAACTTAATGTACAATATACAGCTCTGGAAAAAATTAAGTGACCACGTCATTTTCTGAATCAGTTTCTCTGATTTTGCTATTTATAGGTATGTTTGAGTAAAATGAACATTGTTGTTTTATTATTTAAATTATGGACAACATTTCTTCCAAATTCCAAAGAAAAATGTTGTCATATAGAGCATTTATTTGCAAACAATAGTGGGAATAACAGAGAAATAACCCTGTTTTTTAACTACAGCCATGATACATCTTGGCATGTTCTTCTCCACCAGTCTTACACACTGCTTTTGGATAAGTTTATGCCACTCCTGGTACAAAAAGTCAAACAGTTCAGCTTTAGTTCAGTTTTGTGGCTGTGATTATCAATCTTTCTCTTGATTGTACTCCAGCAGTTTTTATTTTGGTAAATTAAAATAAATAAATAAATAAATACATTTTTAAGTGGCCTCCTTTTTTTCCCAGAGCTGTATTAACATCACCTAAACATGACCTCAATATCATTCATTATATATTTCTTAGCGAGAAGAACCCATTTAATTTGATTGGACTGGTATGTTGTCTTTGTACAAAACCAGTGGCTTTATTCTGGGATATTTAAAAATATAAAGTAGTTTATAATTATTATTACTCATATTATACTCTTCCTATTATATTATCATTATAACATGCCCATAAATTGATAATAATGTTGATAATAAAAAAGCACCATTATTTTAATGAAACATTGCTAAAAGAAAATACCCCTCAACAAGCTTCAGTATTGTGGCCTCATATTCGTTTTTCCATTAACGTGAGCACTGTTGCGTAAAAAGCAGCTTTAATACTGCTTAAAAAATACAAGATTTCAAAAATAGGGTGGATATTAATCTGCTTGTGTATCTCTTTTTGGGTTTAAAGGACCCAAAGAGCGAGATTATAAAGGATTGGTGTGGATTAGGGTTATTTTGAGATTAATGGTTGAGATTAGGCCGTGAGAGGAGGTGAGACGACAGGAGGTGGTCCATGAGGACACACCACAGCCTCAAACACCACGCCACCAAACGCCATGTGCCTCATTCATAAAAGCTTTCTGAGCACGAGTAAATCCGCTCATAAAAAAATGAACCAAAAAATTACTCAACTGTGCACTGACTGAACACATCAGTGATAAACAACAAATCATATCACATGCGCCTGACAACCCAACAGATCAAAATGCTGATTCTGTTTCTGCTGCAAATGTGAAACGATCTAAAAGAGGAAGCTCTTTCAAAATGACATCTGATCTTGTTTATGTGTTTTGTTTATTTTTACATGCACCAATCCATAGAAGAATCTTGGATTTAACCCCCAAGAGTCCATACCGTTATGTGAATATTGTTGCCAAACTGAATCTGATCAATTTCGTGAGCAGCTCAATTATGATTTTCTTATTTTGGGCACATGATATAAATATGACACAACAAACATTCTGTTCTAGAAATCAGGTCAGAAATAGTTACATGGCAGGTGAAACATTTCAATTAAGCGTTTAAATGGAAATACACTTTTAAAAGAAGCTAGATTTATTTCAAGAACTACTCCAGTACACCTACATTTTGTAAATAAGGTCAAATAAACAATCACAGATTCACACACTGTGCTGTAATAATGCTCTCAGGATATTTAGTATATGTCACTTAGGAACTTCACAAATTAAAGTCAGTGTTTTTTAAACACAGATAAAATTCACAAAATACTAAGGGAGGAGAATACTAAGGGATTAATCACAATGATATTGTCATATTGCCCAGCAGATTTAAAATATATTCTTTTTACATTTACTCGCTTTGTAAACTGACATTTTTTAAAGTCCATTTTCAAAGCTCAGATTATTTCCATTGCTATCTAACATCTGTAAGCTGTTCACAAATAAATGTTTTGCTAAAAATGAACTACCCCCTTTTTTCCAACAATACATTATTTTTATCATTTATTTTTCGATTTCATTCTATACACTTTTTACACTTTTATTTTATTTATGTGATCGTGCAATAAACGTTTTCAGCTTTAGCTTTAGCTCAGCTTTTGCCAGCTGCTTTCTGGAGCGCACAGATCCACTTTTTAAACATTTATGACTTAAGACTGAAGCAGAATAGGTCTTAAGGTCTCTCTAATGCTTTCCCATTCCGTTTTTCAACTTTCATTCAGAGCCATGTTTAAACAGTGTGCCTCTTCTGGCGTAATTCATTAGATATAACACTTATTTCTACCATTTACCATGACATATTTCTGAGTGAAACAAAGGAAGATCTCCAAGGTCCCCAAATGTTTTAATCTGATGACAGGTGGGGTGGTTTGATTGGGGAGGTGAAACTGGATATTATTGCTTTCTAAAACCCTTAAAAGTAAAAAGTAAAAGTAAAACACAGAAAAAATATCAATATATTGTCCAGTTGTAGTCGAGTGTGTACCACTACACGCGCGTGCACAAAGTGACTTGACTTGGGCTGGGTATCGAAATCCGTTGCCAAAAAAGAACCGACCAAAACGTCTCGGTGCTACAGAGTACAGAGGTCTAAAAAAAAAAAAAAAATGTGGTGCATGTTTTCAATACTTTGTATGAAACTTTTTTTGTTGGGGGCCAGAAGGAGAAATATATTTGAAGTCATGGGCCAAAGACTCTGTAATAAAACAAATAATACCACTTTAAATAATACATTTTCCTAATTATTTCATTTACATTACATTTACATTTACATTACATTTTACTTGACTTACTATCTTTATCTTTGACAGTGTTGTGTAAACTAAGATTTTTCAAATTGATGTTTAATTTCATGATGTCTCTTAACATAAAACTCCTTAATTACGGCAACTTTTAGACTCTTTTGACTGTTTTCTGCACTAGAAATGCACACTCTCTCCGCTTTTAGACTCTTTGGCCTGTTTTTCTGCGCTAGAAATGCGCAGCCTCTCCGCTTTTAGACTCTTTGGCCTGTTTTTCTGCGCTAGAAATGCGCACCCTCTCCGCTTTTAGACTCTTTGGCCCGTTTTTCTGCGCTAGAAATGCGCAGCCTCTCCGCTTTTAGACTCTTTGGCCCGTTTTTCTGTGCTAGAAATGCGCACTCTCTCCGACTCTTTGGCCATTTCTGACACCTAGCGTTCAAACTTTGAATCTCACATTATAAAAACCTGCTTAACAGCGGGCCATCTTTCATTCTGTTTCTAAAGTACACCCCTGATTTAGAGACTCGGATCAGATCTGTATCTGCTCATACTGAGCATTTAGACACTCGGATCTGATAACCACACCTTTTTGAATAGAGCTGAATAATGTTTAAAATGTTTTCTGTGGGGATATAAAAATTTGACAATATAAGCAGAGGTTACACTAGCTGTTGCATTTAAATAATGGAGGTAGAATTACAGTATACTGGAAAAAAAACGGGATTGAAAGTTGTCTGTTTGCCATTGAAACCTATGGGAATGGGTGGGGTTACACAGCTTTCTGCAACCGAACAGCAGGGGGCGCCTGACCTATACACAGTCTATGGTATCGACTCATATGCAGCATTAAGAGACTAAGATCAGATTGGTATTGACTAATATTCAGCATCTAGAGACTCTGATCGGATCAGTGTCAACTCATACTCAGCATTTAAAGACTCGGATCGGACTGGTATCTGTTTATACTCAACATTTCGAGATCGAATTGGTATTGGCTGATCGGGGGCAAAATGACCTGATCAGGACATCCTTATCCACTGATACTGATAAGACATCTATGACATTAATATTATATTATTTTACCCCATATTTTGTGAAACATAATAATTTAATTAAAAAAATAGATTTAGTCATTAATCAACACAATTTGATGGAAGAGGGAAGATGAAAAAACAAAAGTCCAGTTTTTTAAATTACATAATGAATTCTGCTTAATATGACTAGAGACATGGAAGTAAAATGTCCATTTTTAATCACAGGGTGACTTTCAAGCAAAACCAAGGCAGCCGTTGCTGAAGTAAATTGATGACATCATCAGCGTGGTCACCACTGAGCCCTGAAACCATCTGCTGTGGCGAGTCCGGTGAGTTCAGCCAATGACAGTGTAGATGGAAAGAGCAAGGCCTCCTGGGCTCCACAGAGGGACCCTTGTTCTCAGTAGAAGAGAGGGGCTGTGTGTTCACAGTAGGCTGCCCCTCCGAGAGCAAAGCTGCTTTCAGTACAGAACTGCCATATGGGCAACCACATTAACACCAGATCTCCCCCAAAAATCCCAGCCTCAGCTCTACCCAACCCCCAGTAATAATTTTAAACAAAACACAGCCGTACACTGCTTCAGTGGACACCCATTCTGATGACTGCATTCAGCTATATTAGGCTGCACCCTGCACATATACAGCTTGTCTAATCTTTGTAAAGAAGTCATTAGTTGCCAATACAACAAGACTTTCTGGAGCAAATAAACATAACCCTATTGGCATCATGCCTAACGCTAGTTGTAGACTAGATGGGTATAAAGCCCCCCCATCCCCCCCCCTCCCTCCAGGCATTAAGCTGTGGAGCAGAGGATCTGCTTTCTCTAGAATGATGATGATCCATAAAGTACTTTTGGGATGAGATGGGGATTAGGTGGAGTGGTGATCTGACATCATCCAACACCCTGACCTCACTAATGCTCATCAATTCAATCAAATGCTTACAGCAATTATTCAATAACATCAACTCCAAAGAGTCGACACAGCAGTTGGTCTACATCTCAAAACAAAAACAAGGTGCATCCTAGTAGATAATGTATCCTGTTTTCCCATGGTTGAGTGAATGATTTGAGACCATGCAAAATGGTCCTGCTGCACTCAACCTAAAATCAAACTACATATCAATACTGAACCTGTTTCATCCTGAATGCAAATGCTTTATTCATGCATTACAGAACATGGGATGCAAAGAATATTTGGAAACCAAAATTATTTGGCAGTAAATGGCCAAAAACAAATGTCTTTCATCATTTTAGTGAAAAAGTGCAATAATTTATACTGAACAATAATGTTTTTGATGTAATTAATTTGCAACTAGTGTGGAGTAAGACACTTTGTTAATGAAACAATGGTGAAAAATGTGACAAAATTAAAGAAAAACTAAACTAAACTAATTTTTTTTAGTTTTGATTGGTTTTGTCTATATGTGATTTTAGTGATTTTCATACTGCACACCTTTTCCAAAAATAAAACTGAAATATAAAGAGGTGCTTGCTGCTTAAACATAAAAAAATAATGTACGTAAAGGAAACAGTAGCTTGGATATCACTTGAAATGGTGTGGCCATTTACAAATAAAAAGTTGTTGTGAAAGAAAAAAAAAACTTCTAATTGAGAATCACTCATATATTTGAAGAATATCGAGAGAATTTCTTTTTACAATATCGCCCAGGCCTTGTTAACGTAATGTTCTTTGCTATAAGAGTAAGATACAATGAGATAAAACTGTTTTAATGTAATTCTGAATAATTCAGGTCAATTAGCTAAGAAATAATTGGAATTATTTTAGCTATTACCTTATAAACGCTGTGCAAATTCACAAAGGTTTAACTACAAAAGACAGTATTGTGTTTATTTTTACACATAAAAACACTTAATGTAAACTAAATGATTTTAAATGTAAAATACGTCAAAAAGTTCAAACCTAAGTGCTGAATTTGGTTTAACTGCATTTTTTAATTCCACCTTAAATGGGACAGCAGTGAGTGTAGATTTAAGGTGGAATTAGAAATCTGAACAGAACTTTGCAGAACTTCCCTGTGTTTCTCATGGAGCTCTGAATAAAGCCCAGTAAAACTCCTCCTCAGGTCGGCTCGGTTAGATCTGTTACCTTGTCGGAGTCCAGCTCGGGGTCCGCTTGGCACAGCCGGTACAGGAAGGACTTGGGCTCCCGGCTCAGGGTCTGCTTCGTGGTCAGGAAATAGGTGCCACCCACGTTAAGGCGCACCCACTTGGATGAGCTCTCTCCGGTAGACAGGAGCGGGCAGCGCCGAGAGCCGTGGCCGGACGCGTCGCACTGACACTCGGCCATGTTCTCCCTTCCGCCCCGCGCAGGAGTTAGCTCTCCAGCTAACGCAGACTCGAGCACGGGCTGTGGGTTTTACATAGAGGACTAACAGAAGTGAACTGAGTGTCTGGAGAGTCCGCAGGTCCCTGGCGCGCTGCTGAGGTTAATAACGGGACGGTCACGGTCTCAGAGAGAGCATGATCCGCCCGACCGACCGAGAACTCCTGCGCTCCGGATGAAGCTGCGGGACGAGCTGAGCGCCGCCGACAGCCTCCAGCTCCAGACTGGGTGTTGGGCAGTTCAGGCTGAGACTTTCTCAGACTGTCCGACAGCGGGCGCCAGATCCCGGTTTCCAGTACAGAGATGTTTATAAAAGGAACCTTTTTCATTACTTAAATAATAATAAAAAACAATAGTGAGGTATATTAAGTATAAAGTTCTGTGCTTTATTATGTAGTTTTGCCCTCTAAAGTACCCCTGTAGTGTCACTCATTTTGTTTATGTACAGAAAAAAAAATGTGAACTTGGATTTTTAATCTTTTTTTTTAATCTCTCATTGTATTTTTTTATTTTACTGCAAAGTATGGCAAATATAACCGAGTATATTTAAAAATATAAATTTTGTAGGGCACCGAGTGGTCACACGGTCTAAAGAGCAGGTTTTAACCCCTGCTGCTCACATGGTTTCATCATCAGCTGCCGGCGCAAAATTGGCCTTGCTCCCTCCGGGTGGGTAGATGGCGCTCTCTCCCCACATCACTAAAAGGTGATGTCTGCAGCACAGGGCGTCTGTGAGCTGATGTATCGAAATGGAGTCGCTGCGCTATCCTTCAAGCATCCTGAATACTTGGCAATGCTGCATCAGCAGCAGTTCAAATAGAAGGAAGGAAGCATGTGTTAGTCTTCACCCTCCTGGTGTTGGGGCATTACTAGTGATAGGGTGATTGATAGATTGGCTAAGCGAAAATGGGGAGAATTCAGAAATAACATTTTTTTTTTCTGTTCTAAATTTGCAACATACACATTTTCCTTTTGATTCCTCCATAGATTTTACCCTGTAAGCTTTATAAAATCACAAATCAAGTGTTTGAACATGCTGTGGCTGGTGAAATACCTGGCCCCTCTATTAATATTGTAGCTCCTTACTCAGATCTTGATCTCAAAAACCACCAGTGAGTTTTACTAAGTGTATTTATATATCTTCCATGTAGATCCTTTTTAACTGTTTATTTAATATGGATTTGGCCTAGTGTTTGTTATGTATGTTGCTACATAAACTGCCCATATTTGTTTTACTTTTATTTACCTGAGAATGTTGTGCACCTTTACCTGGAGACAGGGTTGGATCTTTTTCTTAGGTTTACTTAAGTAAAAATTTGAAGCACCATATAATCACTTTATAGAAACTTGGTTTATATTACAAACTTGGTTTAGGTTTGTAGCTAAAATTCAAGATCCAAATACCTCCATGGTGCAGTTTAAATTTTTACATTTTAATGTGGACATAATGCCACGCGGTCCAGTGTGTGAGTAAGGCTACTCGGATATGGGGGCATTACCATTTAAATCTTTTCCACAGTTCAAAATCATTTAAACTGTGTGCTGAATCGTCCCGTTAACCATTATCTACAAGCAATAGAAACTATAGCATGCAATTAAAAAAAAGTTATTTTATACAATAAACAGGAGAAAGAGGACAGGAGGCGTGGTTTCTGTCGGCCTTAACCCCTACATGCTTTATTTCAATTCTAGGTGTCATCAAGCTCTTGAGCTTGAGAGGGAAAATACACACAGCGCCAAACACAAAGCCAGACCCCACTCACGCATGCCCGTTCACACCAACTGCTTGCACGCGCACACACACACACACACACACACACACACACACAAAAGCACACTGTCGCTTTCATACACTCACACACCCTCAGCGCTGGTGGGGTCTGCCAATGCACAGGCTTTAAATTATCAGAATATGAGTCAATCACTGCGCAAATAGAAAATGTATATGATATAGTAAGAAAAAAAAGCTGTAAAATATCATAGTTTACAATAATTCTTCACATTCAAAGGCTTTACATTTCAAAACATACACAGCAAGGCCCTCGAACATGACTTCAATCCAAATATGATTTTCATATATTAGAATTTAAATAACACAGAAGTAGCCGGGCCCGAACCGAGTAGCCCAATAACCTTATACAAGAATAAAAATACAAAACCCAGATCCAAGAGTCACCTCGCTCTACTCACCCTCCAAGTTCAATATTACATCAACTATACATCACAGTCATCAGTTACCAACCAGGAAGAGGAGACACACGCTCGCACGCACGCAAACCACACATCCATGTGCCCAGCTCCCTCCTGTTAAAAACGGCCAAGTGAGAAGGAAGCGCACGAAAACACGCACACACCAATCTTTCTCTGCCATCCACACACACATGCACACGCACACGTCTCCACTCAGAAACATACGCACACTCATTATCCCATTGCAGACGTTTCGAAAAGAAAAAAAAATTAACTGAAAAATCAGTCGCGCAATTGGCTCAGGGCCTGGGGTGATGCATTTACCTCTAGAACTACATTACCCATAGTTCTGCAGTGATTGTTGTGGTGTGGTGATGATTGGGATGGAGTTTCTTTCCTGTAATGTATTTTTGTTCAAGGAGTTTTGATTCGGAACATAAACGACTTGAGGAGCAGGACCTCCCACCACAGAAATTCAACACCACATCCTCCAATCAGAATCAGCTAGACCAGCTACTGCGGCCAATGAGGGCAAAGGACCCGCCTTAACTCTAAACGCAGACCAATCAAACAGAGGGGACACACCCCTTACACTGAGATCCAGGGCTTGAAAAAAAAAGGGGATGGGGCGGGGTGAGGGAGGGAAGGAAGGAGAGAGCGAGAATGAGAGCGCATAAGATAAAGAGAATGCTGACTGTACAAGGGGTGTGTATGTTCTGTGATTGGTCAAAGGGCTGCTGGGGATGTGGCCGTAGAGGAGAGCTCCTATAAGCTGGGGCTCTGATGCTTGTGGTAGATCGTCCTCCACACTTCTTGGATCTTCTTACACCATTTGTCAGCGTTGCCACTTGGGTCCATCAGATAGTAGGTCCGGTTCGGCTGCAAAGAAGCATTAAATTTAATTGAACATAGCAAAACTCAATAACAATAATAATAATAATAATAATAATAATAATAATAAAAACTGTCCCATTAATTCATAATCTGGTATTCATGACTGTTTTTGATTTATTGTACAATATAACAACAACAACAACATGACCTCAATCATTTCTGCTGACCTTAATAATTTTTGCTGACCACAATATCACCCAATGGGTTTGCTGAGGAGAACTCATTAATGTAAACAATCCGGTATGTTGACTTTGTTTTAAACAATGCTTTTATGTTTCATTTACACGTTTTTAAAGTCCAATTCCAATGTCTAAATATTCATAATTAGGGGTGGAATCTCTAGACACCTTACGATTCTATTACGATTCAGAGGTCTGCAATGTGATTATAAAATGATTATTGATGTATCTTGAGGCACCTTTTTCTTCTATACTAACTGCTTTCTTCTATATTATCAGCCACAATATTATTATATTAATATATATTAAAACCAGCAACAAGAAGTTGATTATAATTTTATGTCTGAACAGTGTAATGTATATATTGAGCTGGTTTTAATGTTGTGGCTGATTTGTGTTTGATCTGCGTATGAATAATGTATTAGTATAAAATAATGTTACTGTTATTTTAGTAGACTTCGTAATGCTTAATATACACAAAGGAAAGAGTTTCCAGAGCAGGTAAATTTTAATAACTTGCCCATAACATAATAATGGACAACAATCCATTATTGGACAACAATAATAAGCATTATTTGTTTGACATTTATTAAAACAACATTTAAAAAATGTCTCTCTGTCACAGTGGTATGAACACATTTGGACACCCTTATTAATTTTCCTTTATAAATCATTGGTTGTTCAGATTAGCAATTTCAGTTAAATATATATAACAGATGAACCCAGTGATATTTGAGTAGTGAAATGAAGTTCATAGGATTTACAGAAAGTGTGCAATAATTCTTTGAAAAAAGGTCCATACATTTGGGGACCACAACAGAAAAATTACATTAATATTTAGTAGATCCTCCTTTTGCAGAAATAAGAGTCTCTAAACACTTCCTAAAGCTTTCAATGAGAGTCTGACTTCTGGTTCAAGGTATTTTGGCTCATTCTTCTTTACAAAACATCTCCAGTTCAGTCAGGTTTGATTATTTCTGATCATAAACAGCCTGCTTTAAATTACACCACAGATTTTCAGTAATATTCAGGTCTGGGGACTGAGATGATCATTCCAGAATGTTGTACTTGTTCCTCTGCATGAATGCTTTAGTAGATTTTGAGCAGTGTTTAGGGTCGTTGTCTTGTGGAAGTATCCAGCTTTAACTTTCTCACTGATTCTTGAACATTGTTCGCAAGAATCTGCTGATATTGATTGGAATCCATGTGACCCTCAACTTTAACAAGATTCCCAGTACCTGCACTGATCACACAGCCCCACATCATGAACTTAGTTTCATCAGTCCACAGCACCTTATTCCAAAATGAAGCTGGCTTGTCCAAATGTGCTTTAGCATACCTCAAGGGACTCTGTTTGTGGTGTGTGCACAGAAAAGGCTTCTTCTGCATTTCTCTCCCATACAGCCTCTCCTTGTTTAAAGTTTGAAGTTGGGGGACAATTAAAACATTTTATTTAAACACCCCGCCCTTTGGCCGATGCATTACAGGTTTGCTGGTTCCAGACCAGCAAGATTGCGAGGTCAGAATGGCACCGACCTTTCTGGCAGAGAATCTGTGATTTTGCAGTTGAAAAGCACAGAACTGTTCAGGATCTTTCCCATAACTGGATTCACCTGTGTATGTAGGCCAAGGATCAATAAGCTTACCAAACAAATTTTGTGTTCCAATAATTAGTGTTAAAGGTATTCAAATCAATAAAACGACAAGGGTACCCAAATTTATGCATTAATTTTGTTTAAAGAATTATTGCAAACTTTCTGTAAGTCCTATAAACTTCATTCCACTTTTAAATACCACTGTGTTCATCGACTAAGATATATTTAACTGAAACTGCTGATCTGAAGAACCAATCATTTTTAAACGAAAATCATGAAAACTATCAGGGGGGCCAAACTTTGTCCAGTGATGCTACACTTGGGCACTTCTGAGTTCTGCCTTTTGAGTTCAATCATTATTAAGTTTCAGTTAAAACTAACTATCTGCAAAGTGATAGGTGTGTGCTTACCGTGTGGACAAAGAACGTTTTAAAGTTTTTGGCTTCAGGCCGAAGTTCTGGTGACCAGGGGATTTCTCCCTTCAGAACCTTATTCACCGGATCCACGTAGTAGAGATGAGGGCCTTCGGTCAGGAGCAGCTGCCTGCGCCGTGCAAACAGACCCTGCGCGCACACACAAATTTAAACATCAAAGGTCTGACATGGCAGAATACGGTCAGTTGTAGTACCGTATTTATTGCACTATAAGGCGCACCAGATTATAAAGCACATTTTAAGAGACACTATAAGGAACTTCTAATTCAGCAGTTCTCCGCTGGATGATGGTGGGGGGTAGCTAACTAAGTTAAGTAAAGCTAAGCTAAGTAAACAGAAACTATGATAAAAAAAGGCTCTCTTTTAAATACAGGTTTCTTTCCTGAAAACAGTTTATTTGGGTGAGTTAAGCGCCTTAGTGGAGTGTCTTTACTGCTTCTTACAACCTGACTGGTAACAATTCATACAAAAGGCGCACTGACTGTTTATGGGAAAATTAAAGGATCTTAAGTGCACCTTATAGTGCAAAAAATACAGTATACTTAACAAAACCTCATCATTAGGCTAGAGATACACTTGTTCTTTGGTGATGTCCATGTGGAAAACAGCTGAATTATAAATCTATCCATTTGTTACACGTGTTATTGGAGGGTTCCACTAGAGGGCAGACCAAAGAACACTGACACTTAAAATAATATTTTTTCTTGCCAGCTGTTCTGATGAGCATATTTGTCACTGTGCAGCAGCAATAAAACATCATAAAGTTGTGGGTAATTGCAGACTTGATCACACTGTTTCTCTTGTTGCTGAATGCCTGCACTGCCCCTGATGATTGTGTGTACAGTAGCCTGCATTCATTTCACAAAACAGGACCAGTATAAACAGTGGTGTTAATAAAAGTACTTACCCTCTTATAGTTTTTTTGTTTGTTTTTGCTATTTTTTCCTAATTTTTTTAGATTATTTAACAAACTTAGATATAAAAAATACAGTCTGAGTTAATATAAAAAGCCTAATTAGTTTTTACAATGTAGAACTGTGTGAAAAAATATTTCAGAGCTCATCCAGGAGGTCACACAAGAACACAAAACAACATTTAAAAAAACTGCAGGTCTCACTTGCCTCAGTTAAGGTAAGAAAGGCTCTGCTGACCAAAAAAAACAACATCCCATTTCACATTCGCCAAAAATATTTTGATGATCCCGAGGATTTTGGGAAAATGTTCTTTGGCCTGATGTGCTGGTAACATGATGGTCCGGGCTGCTTTGCTGCTTCAGGCCCTGGACAGCTTGATATAATAGAGGAAACCAGGATTCTGCTGTTTAACAGACAGTCCTGAAGGAGAATGTCCGGTCATATGTTTGTGACCTCAAGCTCAGGTGACCTTGGGTTCTGCAGCAGGACAATGATCCAAAGCACACAAACAAGCCCACCTCTGAATGGCTTAAAATACAAAAACTAAACAAGGTTTTGAAGTGGCCTAGTCAAGGTCTGATTGAGATGCTGTGGCTTGATCTTAAACAGGAGGTGAGGTTCATGCTGGAAAACTCTCCAAAGTAGCTGAATTAAAACAATTCTGCAAAGAAGAGTGGACCAAAATTCCTTCACAGAGATGTGAAAGACTTATTACTTATTACAGTTACTGTAAAGCCTGATAGTAGAGGTTGCCACCGAGGGTGGCACAACCAAGTTATTGGGTTTAGAGGCACTTTTTCCACACAGGGCTAGATTGGTTTGGATAATTTTTTTCTTTCCTTTAAAAATCGCTTTTTATATTTACTCAGGTTATCTTTGTCTGATATTAATTGACTGATAATCTGAAAAATATTAATATGACAAAAAAAAAAGCAAAAACAAAAATGTATGGGGCAAACACTTTTTTTAAGCTACTGAATATGAGGCAGCCATCACAAGTACATGAACACACAGTTAACAGTTAACACAATTAATAGTACTTTTACACAAACTCTGAATAAAAAAAAAAAAACTTAAAAAATGGGACAGTATTTCAACAGAATTTTGAAAGGATCTGGCTCTACTGATGCACGTATGTTATAATGTTATGAATGACTTGCCAGGTTAAATAAAAACCTTTAATTTGTTGTGGAGTTAAAAGAGGCAAGTAAGAGTTAATCAAAACAAAGCAGCAACTTACTTTACGCTTGTCAACGGGGCCCATCTTAAAGATGAGGTTATTCTCAACAAACTGGTGCCTGTAAAATGATACATGTAACTTGTGAGGACACAGGAAAACATACACATGACTTAAATACTTTAAAAGCACAGTAAATAAATATATATATATATATATTTTTTTTTTTTTCCCAGCCACAGAAAGGCTTAACATAAGGCATTTTCTGTTTACTCCAAATTGCACACCATCCTAGGCATGGTGCTGTTTGCATGTTTTCACATCTACTGCTTTGTACTGCTGTACGCACCATGGGTTTGCAGCGCTTTGTTTGTCCAGCAGGAGACGCTTTTCCTCTTCACTGAATTGCAGGTCCAGCTCCATGCTGTTACTGTCTAGCTCATGAATATGGATGAACTGATCCACGCTTGGGGCAGGGTTACATACAGGAAGAAGACTCTCAGAAGGCTCATCAGCTGAGGGCGTGGGGCCAGGCTGAGCCACTTGCATGCTGCTGAACTGGCTTAAAAGGTCATCATACTGTGTGAGAAAGAGAAGGAGAGAGAGAAAGAGAGAATTACATTTACAGTCAGAGTATTTAGCAGATTCTCTTATCGAGAAGGACTTACAAATGTGCTTCAGTGTTGCAGTGTTTAATATGCCTAATAACAATTAGAGAATCAAATAAATAACCTTGAATTGGACACTAATAAAGTTATTACAATATATTATTACATGTTATGAATACTAACTCTCTCTCCCTCAAAACACACACACACAAAATCACAAGCTGATGAACAAAACTCTTTACTAAGAAACTCATTTGACTATCAGTCTCTTCAGAAAAAGGCTCTGTACACCTTACTAACAAACAGTGACAACAGGCCAGTTGTAATGTACTGCAAACACCCTGTTTGGAGTACAGGTAAAACATGTACAATAGACTACTATATTACATATAGAAAAGAGAGGAAAAATGATGTATTTGTATTTTCTGGCCATTTCTCCTCTAATTAACCCATCAACTCGACTAGATCATGTCCATTGCACCATTAACCAGATTAGTACAGTAAGTATTAGAGTACAGCTAAGCTAAAAAAAAAAAAAACACTACTAAACACACAAAACAGTGAACAGTAAAAATCATGTGTTCAAGTAATGGAGCACAAAGAGTGCTAAGGCTTTCTGTTCATTTCAAGCTCCAGAAGAGTAGAACGTAACGAGTTTCTTTGGAGAGATAATGTACAGAACTTTACAGAACAATGACGCATTACCAAGTTTGCCTAGAAAGGTTAATCTTTAGACCTGATCATTATCTGCCCCAAAACCAATGATGGGTTCAACTTTTTACATGGGTACAGTTATTGGTAGGGGTGTGATGAGATCTCGTGGCACCAGATTAAAACGTGACAATATTTCTCATTAAGCTTCAACCTGTCTTGCAAGAAGAAAAACAAAAAAAAAAACAGCTTAGTATGGACTAAGAGGGATCGGGCAACACAGTAGCAATGGCGGCAAGTATGGGGCTGAGCAGTCAGAACAGCTCTCAGCAGAAGAGGAAAATCTGGGTATTCGCACAAAAGATCCTACTACTACTTTCAAGTTGTATGTCTGGCTGCCATAAACTGTAACAGTTGTATGTCTGGCTGCAATAAACAGTAACAGAGTAACTGACAAGAGACAGTCCGTATGCAAGTACTGTAAAAAAATAAATAAATAAAAAATAAAAATTGGCTAATATAAGCACAATGCAAAAACAAACGGGAGTCTTTTCAACTGCAGGAGACATAGTGCCCAAAGGTCTTAACTGTTTCAGAACATGTAGACATGCTGATATTCTTGAAAAAGAACATGCCTGTAACATGGGCAGGTGTACTAACCCCTTAGCTCTGTACTGTATCAAAAAAGGTTCTGTCTCTGTTTAGTCTTAATATGACTGATTATGGTTTTACATAGTAAAGTTACAAGAGACTCAGGAGAAAAAAAAAAAAAACAGTCTTAATATGACTGGTTGGGGTTTCACTTAATGTTTTCACTATATAGGACCTAGAAAAGCTTTAATTTTTTTTTTTATTTATATTGTGAGAGAAACCAGTCTGTTTGCATTATACGATTTTGTCAAATAAAACTTTTTCATGTCATTGTTAATTTTAAAAGTTTTCTTTAAAATATTTTAAAATCTCGTCTCGTTCTCATGTACCCAGTATCGTGTCGCGTCTCGTCACGTGAGATGTGTGTCTCATCACACCCCTAGTTATTGCTGTTTTACTGTATTGGTGGGCTGTACTAAATATAAATTAGAATATAAACACAGTGGCACATACGTTTCCATAGCAGTCCTCGTCGTCCTCGGACATAGCAGGCAGGTAGGGAGTAAGCTTGGGTGGAGTTTGCAGGTGCAAGTCGTCCCAGCTTATCGACTCAAAGAAAGGGTGGGACTTCAGCGGCTCGTACCCGCCCATCTCCTCACAGCCAATCCGCTTGCAAGGATCCAATAACTGCATAATTAAAAATAAAAACTTGACACAACCTGACACACTAAATGTACAAATATTTTTAACACGTAGAAGGTCTAATATCACCTGGTCCTTTAAAAACAAGCACAGTTTTTATTTCGGGTACAACCAGTTTTAGTTAATTCGGCTTGGGACCCATTAATCAATCTTTGAAAGTGGTACAGGGTTCAAACACATTTCAACCAATACATTTTCATGACTAACATTATGCTTTTGATATGTAAATCCCTTGTCATCTAGTAGAATCCTAAAATCATATTAGTAAACAAAACTACACTGGTGCGTCCCGCTCTCAGACTGAAGCTTTGGAAACTAAAGCAGTAATTTGTCTGTTTGTACATATTCTCCCTTTCCCTTCCAACTTTGAAATGTATTTTTATGTACAAAAAAAATTAAGAGATACAGCTATTTACATTTATTAAGGGTCTCATTCCATCGTTTTTCATTCATTTTAAAATGTCTAGTTGTGGTCTGTAGTATCAATGAATGCCATGTGAACCGTTTATTCTTTTTTTTTGTGAAAAAAGTGCTCTGGTGTTTCTATTTGGCCCTGCTTTAGATCACTGAATTACAGGTCTCTGAAGAAAGACAGGATTTCGGCTCTTGCTCATAAATATTCATACTTCATACATGCAAACGTATTGCTTGGCACGATTGGCTAACAGCACTGCAGCAGAGAACGCTACCTGCCTTTCCCCACAGTTAAATTTTACAGCTCTAAAACTCAAAGAATAAAATGTTTTCAGAGATACAGCCTTCGTTATAAAGATACAGCACTGAGTTCTAGGTAAAGTTAACCCTTAAACCTCGCTTAACAGAAAGAGATACTCACCAAAAGTTGTTCCACTAGATTCTTTGCTTTGGGGAAGAATTTCTCAGGAAACTCGTACTCTAATTTAATAATCTTTTGGAATATGAGGTACTCATTTCTGTGGGACAGCAGGAAAAGAAAAAATAGTCTTGATTTACAAACACCAACAAAACACATTCTGGCACCTTAACAGTGATTAGTGGTAAAGAGTGGAAATGTACGCACCCCGCTCTGAATGGTGGTAATCCAGCAACCAACTGGTAAATAATGCAGCCTAACGCCCAAAGATCCGAACTGCACAAAAAGGGGAGATCAAAATAAACATCTTCATAATATATATATATATATATATATATATATATATATATTTTTTTTTTTTTTTTTTTTTATCAATAATTTATGTACATCATGCTATTATGAGGAATTAAAAAAAAACAAACAAAAAAAAAAACATGTGCATCACTTACCTCTTACAGGCAGATTTCTCAGTCAGTAACTCTGGGGACACATACTGAGCCGTACCAACAAATGAGTTTGCTCGAGCTGTGAATAGAAACACGTCACTGTATGAATATCCAACAGTTGCAGCCCCTTTCACTGACCATTAATCACTGACTCAGTGTTTATACTGCTGTCAGAAACAACCTGTCTCATCCATTTCACTACATGGTCCTACCACTTAAGGCCAATTTATATTTCTGCGCCAAACCTACAATGTAGCTTACGCGTCTCTGCGTACCCTATGCCGTAGCCTACACTGCAGCTTGAAGCGCCATCACTGGAAATGTAACATTTTGCAGCTGTGATTGGTCTGCCGGGATTTGCATTCCTACCCACACATTTCTGCCTTCACGGTTTAAACAGCAGCACAGAGCTGCTGGTACGCGCATGCAGAAGTATTATCACGCTCCGCTGTGTAGCACACTCTCGCTGGATACGCGTAGGCTATAACCTACGCAGAATAACGCATAAGTGTAAATTAAGCTTTAGCCCTACCTCTCTGTTTTGCACATTAATGCCTGGCTTATACACTTTACCAATTAGGTTCCATAAGTTCTGCATGACTTTTCTATGCCTTTAAGGCAAATTTTCATGCCCATACGATTTTTAAAACATGCAGGCATGGACAAAAAAAAAAACTAAAAACAACTTAAACTATTATCAAAATTGATTATAGTAGGAATAAAATTAATCTGACACACAATCTTTAATAATAAAATGTGTGTCAGATCCTGAGAGCTTCATTGGGTAGGGCTAAATTACTGAATTAACTCGAAATAGATTATCTTCATTAATAAACGGAAACACAATTAATTGTAGACCAAATTTCCATGACTTTTCCAAAACTTTCTTGGTATTCTTATTCAGGCCTGGAAATTGCCATTTTCAAATTCCATGACTTTTCCAGGTTTTTCATGACCGTACGAACCCTGCTAGAGGTAGGGGGTCCCAATAATTCTTGCTAGGCTGGAGGGGTAGGGGAAAGTGTTAGGGCTACATGACCCTTCTAACAAATGCACACTCAAAACAGAGAACTATTAGAACCACTGGCAAGATGGCGGCACAAGCAACAAAAAAAATATATACATTTTAGCATTTTCCTTGCTAAATATTGTGATAACCACAATATTACCATGGTTTTACATGTCTTTAATGTGCAATAATTTACCTTGGCAGGCATGTTATCAATGATTGCTACACCGTTTAAAACAGATGCTTAAATGTCTACAGTTAAAGGGTTACACCTGAGCCTTAATTGGGCGGTTAATACTGGTCCATCACATGGCATGCACTGGAGATATGATGTAGCCAGTTTATTCCACAGCGGTTTAATTTTTTAAATATAAAGACTCATATATTAACATTATAAACATTAAATCATAGAGCAGAAGTCTCGGGAGTCTGACATTTGTAGCATAACAGAATAAACAAATTGTGTAAACAATTGCAATGAAAATGCTGCTTGAAGGTGCAATGCATTACTATTGCTCATAAGCCTATAAAACTATAAAAAAGTTAGGTGTGGAGATTCAAGATAATATCTTACCACACTGAAACCTAACTAACAAGATAGTAATCATACCTTAAATGTATGCTTTTGCAAAGCATTTTACAAGTGTATAACTAGGGCTGGACAAAATAGAGAGATCTAAAAATATTTATATATTTTTATAAGGATATAAGATCAAACAATATTGTTTATATCTATATAGACAATACTGCGTTCCAGTTAGCTCTGCGAGTTCTCCCCCAAGCCTCTGGACACCTTGCACCGCCTCTCTCCCTCACTGAACATGGTACCTGAACTCTTCCCACCCCAATCGATTAATCAGTCAGGAAGTGAGAGCGGGGTCACTAATAGGGAGACCCAGATGTTGTCCCAAGTGGACCCCAACTGGTGAACTATTGAGAACTAGATAAATTCAGACAGGGTTTATTTAAAGCAGGCTTTGTAGTGCGGGAAACTCACAGACCAATCGCATACATTCTACATAAAGTGTGGCACACAGGAAAGGTACGAAGCTCATTCAGAGAGCGTGCTCTATAAAAACAGACAGTGACAGCTGAATCTAACTTTTCAGCTAAACACAGACGACAGTTCAAAACTAGCATGTCTCTTGTTCTGAGAACATATTTACAGCAGACACGCCCACTCTAACTTGAACTGACCAATTAGCTCCTTCATATGGTATGACAATAAACCCAGATTTATCGAAAACTCAAAGTGTACTTTTTATTTACTTATTTAATTTTTGTTAAGCACTTTGGATGCTCTTTTTTTTTCGAAAAGCACACTGTATATTTTTTAAATATCCCTTGTTTATAGACTAGTTTAAGCAAAATAATAATAATAATAATTTAAGAATCTGTTTATAATTAGTGGAATTTAAATTGCCTTTCAGTTGCTGGTGATATAAAATGTTGCAAGAACTGCTTAGCTACTTTAATATAGATTCAAGATTAGAAGAGTTTATTGTCATGTGCACAGTAAGAAACAAGTTTCCTCGTACAATGAAATTCTTTCTTTGCTCCTCGCCAAGTATAAAGATAAAAGCAGAAAAGATACAGTAAGATAGAAATAAACTAACTAAATATAAATATTATATATATAATATACAGGATATGGCACCGAATAATATGTGTCCATTTAAAATCTGAAACATGTAGCTTTGTCTTTTTGTTAATGCCTTATGGAATAAAAAAAGGGATCACATATATATTGCCATTCAGAAAAAAAATATGATCCATATCTCCCAGCCCTATGTATAGCATCATCTAATTACTTATCAATTCTGTTAGGTAAGTTGCCTCACCATGGTGTTCAAGTCTCATGAAGAAACCTAGCATTTCTTTATGTTTAATTGTGTAGAGCTTAAATTTGTTCCACTTTACTTTACTTCTTTTTGCCACACATAGTTTTGGATCACAATTCAGAATTCCTACTATAAGACTGCTGAGTCCCAATGACAACAGAGCTTTGAACACTGGTTTAAGGTAAGGCTTTAACACCATTGCATTTGTTATTAGAGAAGGTGAGAGAATGCTAATACTTTTGTGTCTTCTTACCCTGCCTGCTGTCAGAGGACAGCTGTTTGGCTGTGCCGAAGTCTGTGATCTGAATGTGCATCTCCTCGCTGAGCAGAATATTCTCTGGTTTCAGATCTCTGTATAAAAACACACAAGCAAACATACTAAATGTCAGAACGATCAGGCCATCACATCTCAAGCCACCAGGATTCCCCCTAAAAGATCACAGGTTTCCCAGCAGTATCTCTGAAATCGAAAGTGTCTTGCAAAGTCACAACAGATTATGACTATAAATTAAGTAATTTGCTTAAAATAGTGGCATTCACTTAGCTGTGGTAAAAAACTAGTTTAACCATATCTATGAAAACTACAATATTAAACAAATAACAGAAAGATAAACACTTGAGAGAAAACATCAACACTACAGAAAACTGTGGAAGACTGTGGATTATAAAAGATATTTTACTACATATATTTTAATACTGATTATTATTTTTTTATTTTGAACAACCCCACATTTAGAAATCCCACAATCCATTGTTTAATTTGATCTAAGTATCTTTAATTGGTTTGTTCATGGAGCATTATGCATTAAGCTGTTAATTTGTGTATGAATTTATAAAACATAATATACTGTTTAAGTCATAGAGATAAGTAAATGTAGGTAAAGCTTTTACAATGCAGTTTTGCATTTTATGTAATTAGCTCCTCTAAGAGATATAAAAGGAATAAAATAATATTGATAGATGCACAACTTCAGTGCAACAAAAGCATATTCAAAACAAAACTGCAAAAACAGAGACTACATAAACAGGACGCGAGGCTTTAGTGAGCTGAAAGTACTTTTCACACTGCCTGCAGAGGATGAATGAGACATAATTTGCATGGTGACCGAAGACAAACTGTCAACAGTATCATTCTAGGCAACCCGTTTAGTTTCTCTGAATGGAATCAACAGCATGAATGGAAGTTTTTCTTCCTCTTTACAAGTTGTGACACTTCTCTTTCATTTTTTACACATTTCTTCAGAGATGATTCAGCAGGTTGGCCAAAACTATTCACAGAAGAGAAGTGACCACAAAGGAGAACTGCTGCAGCACTTCTACAATTGAAATGGCGTTTCTGTTGTTTACAGGGCTGCACAACAGACTGTATCCACCCCCCCTCTCCTCCTCAATGTAAACTTGGAGGCAATCAGGTACTGAAATTATGTAAATGATCATTAGAATCAGTTAAGAAAAGAGTTAATAAAACCTCTGCACTTGTTTTACCTGTACAAGGCAAACAAAGATTCATAGATCATATTCACCCCTTCACAGATGACAACTGTAGATGCAGATATGCAATATTTTCAATTGTTCTGTCAGAGGTGCTAATTTTATGGCTAATCACTAGTGATGTCCTGATCTGATCATGTGATTGGAAATTGGGTCTGAACACAATATTTTCAAAGGATTGGAATAGGGTGGAAAATACTTCACTGAATCATCAAAAATATAATGTTATGTTGTTATGCTGTAAACACTACACTTTTACGGGAAACGGAGAGTGGGCACACAGACATAAACAGTAGCCTAGAGCTATGTCTAACGTTCTCTGGCTCGTTTTCAGTGTAAACGAGTAGCGAGGGGCTTCTATGAGTGGCGTAACATTCAGGCAGTGCCAGTGCGATAGCCAGGTTTGAGGATCTCAATATTTCCCACTTAACGACTCTGGACAGTATAATCAGCCACAGCACTGCTACCACACTCCCTCTTCCTTCATGTCTGCGTTTGTGGGCTTCACCCTTAATTAGTTCCCCCCCTGTAAGTCAGTAAATAGAAACAAATCTCAGAGTTGTAATATTAAGCTACTTGGCCATTATTTTAACAGATTCACAAAGAAAATGAATCACCTCACATTTTAAACTATACATCATTTAAAACATTGTTTAAACTTATTTTAAACTATCATTTTTAAACTATCATTTTTAAACAAAATTTTGTAAAAATGCAAGTTAACTGTAAAATAGTTAAAAGACAACTTGGATGTGTTTTTTGTTTTTTACTGCATTGCCAAAGTATCAGATTGGAAATCGGTATCGGTATCAAAAAAAAATAATAATAAAAAAAAAAGTGATTAGTAGGGATATCCCAATTACTGTGTATGAACACAATCTTTCCAAATGTATAAAAGTGTTGGGTACTACACATCTACAAGAACTTTTAAGACATGCCATTTTAAATTTAATTTCAATTAAAATTTTGGCAGCAATAAGAGCAGGGTTGAAGATCTGCAGTTGTGGAGTAAGCAGAGCGTTGGTGACTTGACCTGAGTACTTGTCAAACCCACCCTGAAACTTTGTAGTCTGACACTGTTGTTAAAAAGAACTGGCTATGCTATATTCAGTTTAACCATAGTTGGTGCAATGAGTCTAAGGTAAATACAATTGCAAAAAGTTTAAATGTTTTTATGAATTTAAATATAAGAACTGAAAGTGAAATGGGAGTTGACTTTTGATTCTGTTTACACTGCCAAACACACACAAACACATATATACAAAGCCAAAATATATCTTTGAGAAGTCCAGACCTATGGATGATGCCTTTCTGATGCAGGTACTCAAGTGCACAGACAATCTCTGCAGAGTAGAATCTTGTGCAGGTCTCATCAAAAGAGCCAATCTTGCGGATGTACTTTAACAATTCTCCATTCTTAGCATAACTCAAACCAAAATCTGACTTTCTGCTCAGGAAAACATAGGACAACAATCAAACAGGTCACATAATTAAATACAGTTTTAGTGTTTGCTGCTGAGGTGTTCTAACTTGTATTTGGAAAATGTTATGGTTATTATAGGATACAGACAAGAGACTACACACAACTAGGGTTATTATTAACAATTGCAAAGACCCAAAGTATGATTTAGAGATTAAAAAATGATATTCTAAATTACAAAAGGCTCCAAATTATTTGAACAAAAATCCAATGTTTTCAAATTCAATGACATCTGTAGCATTCTGAAACTGCTACTACAAACTGTTGGTGGGGTGATGTTCTATTGATATTTTGACATAAAAAAAACCAATTTATCTTATACTAGTACTTACACTTATATTTTAAAGCAAATATAAAGATATAAAGGTATAGTTTTTTTTATTAAATGAGGACCTTGAGCACATTTAGAGATACTGTGACAATGATTATTGCTTCGGTTCTTCTGCACAGTAATGTTTCTCCAAGTAGTTCTTAGGGGCCCCGAGGTAGTCCAGATTTATACACACTGTACATGGTAAGAGTAATGATCTGAAGGTTTCTCTCATGCAGATGTTTTTTTTCTGCAGTTCATCTTTGCCATTATAACTACCCTGACTCATATAAAAACCAAGCTAAACAGTAAGGTGTTCTTTACCAACGTTATGATATCACTGACAAGCTGTGGCAGCGCTGGTGTTGAGCATTTGAGCGTAAAGGATACAGAGCTTCTCCTCATCCTGGAAGGTGAAGTACAGCTTGACGAAGAAAGGGTGATCCAGGATTGACATCACATCCCTCTCTCTCTTCACGTATTGCGCCTTGTTCTCCTTCATTATGTGGCGCTTTTCCAGGATCTTAACTAGACACACATAAAAACACACATTATTAACAAGTAATCTCTGCACAGATTAAAAAAAACAGGTAGACCAATTATTAAGTCCCTTAACAATACTGATCAAAAGGGCAGCATGTGTCATTGGGGGCAAATGTCTGTTTTCTGGTGATGCTTTTCAATCGGACAGAGTGGTATGATGTGCTAAGGTTCTAATTTCAATTTAGTTAACTATTAATACCCAGTGAACCCAGTCTCTCCATCCTAAATTTAAAACATGTTCTTTGTCCCCCACCCACCTTTCACTGCAATTTGGAGGAATGTTGGCCACCCATCTTTACAGAATTGTATTAATTCAGCCACATTTGAGAGTTTGAGCATGATCCGCCTGTTTAAGATTATTAAACAGCAGCTCAATCAGACTTTGATTTAGGCTAGTGAAATTAAACTCAGCTTTCTAAAAAGTGTGATTAATCGCAGTTCATTTCACAAAGGGCTAGATTGATTTGTATAGTTTTTACCCATAACAAATTAAATAATTTAAAAAGCGCTTTTTGTATTTACTCATGTTATATTTGTTTGATAATCTGAAAAATGTTAGTATGAAAAAATGCAAAAACAAAAAAAAATCTCTAAGGGGGCAAAAACTTTCATGCCACTGTAAGTGAAGGTGGTGAAATCCTGAACACGTCATGGAATAATGATTGATTTCTTACTTGCATATTCTTTCCCCGTTGAATGTTCTTTCGCAAGGACAACCTAGCAGGCAGAAAGAAAAATATAAAAACAGGCATTCATTTTTTTTTATTTGTTTGCTTAATCAAGATTCTTTTTCTATCCATTACCAGCCTTCAAACCCAACACAGCCCTAAGACAGATATCCAAAGGCTGTTTCAATTAAATTATTAAAATAGCGCAAGAGAACTCGAGACAAGTGTTTGAAAAATAGGTCCACAATCTGTGTGTGGTTTACCCAACTTAATAGTTTTATGTTCAAAGCAAACACAAATGTGCAACAATGATTATAAAGTCATTGTTTTTGGTTTACACGTCAAAGCTGTGGTGAGCGTGATAAAGAAAGTTATAGACTTTAAACATTGTGGTGCTAAATTAACCAATAATGAAGCCTATAAAGTGACCCTACCTGTGGTGCTGCTTACAAAAATAACTTCTACCTGGACATTTTTTATATATATTTTTTAATGCTACATGCAACATTAAGTCTATTCAGTACTGTACAATTTTTAGCATTACACCAGTATTTCACGTGTGTGTGTGTGTGTGTGTAAGTGTGTGTGCACATGTACCGTAGAGAAGGAGCCCTCTCCCAATATTTTGCCAAATTTAAAATCCTCAGGCCTCTTCTTGCGTGGCTGAGCTGGCTGGGAGGGAGGGGCCTGGCCTTCCATGCTGGTGCCGTGAAGACGAGGCGTTTCCTGCTGACCTCTTACCATGGATGGACAGGGGCAGAGACCAGAGGAGTGGATGGGTACAACATCATACTAAAAAAAAAAAAGTGGGGGGGATAAATAAAATTTATGAATGTAATGAACAAAGTCTTGTGACAACATTACTGTTAAACCTTTAAAGAAATTGCATTTTCCACATGACTCCACCAAACCACACTCACTATCATGGCCAACATTAAGTAAATTAAAAACAATAATAAAAAAAAAATGAATTGCTTATAAATCCAAGAGTGATGCTCATTGCAAGAACCTAAAGTTACTGCACTCAAGGCTACAAGACAGCAGCACAGATCCAGGTACAGTGTGATACTAATTATTGCAAGCCCAGTTAGCTTTATTATATCTTACTGCACACAGCACACACTGACTGAACACATTTTCAGATAGCATAGAAGAAGGTTGCAGTGAATAATAATTGAGAGCCTCTGAGCAGCATCAGCAGGTGTGAGCTGAAACTAACAGCACATATCATGTTCAATGTGAAAGCAGCTTCAGTCAATATTTGCAGCACATTTCTCCAACAACTAATTTAAGTAACATAGGAACAGAAAAGCTGAACTGAGTTGTGGGTATGGATCTCGAAGGCTAGCTTTGTTGCTGCTAGTGATTTAGTAGTTTTTGCTGTAACTTTTAATAATTAGCTGACAAAACCAAAGTTATGACATCTTCTAGTTTAGTTCTAAATTTAGACTATAGAGCGCAAATCTTTAAGATATTTAGCATTCTAGATTCTACACTGTCTGTAGAATGAACGTGATTGTACACAGCATCTCAACTTCAATGTCTTCTTGTGTCGCTGCAGCCCTACTAAGGCCATGTAGTCAACTTAACGTTAATATTTATAATGACGTTTAATTATTTTTTTTAATTTGCATTCTACCTTAAAAGTTATGAGAGATGTAGCACATAAACTTTAGCTAAAATTATATAGCTTACTGCTCACACTGGTTCGAGTAGGACAGGTCATTAGCCACTGTGGCTGGTTCTCTATTCCTGGATGCTCAAACTGATGATCCTATCTTCAGTTATCTTAAGACTAAAGATTAAATAGCAGTTTCTAAAAATCTGCCACTGCTGATGCATTTTTACTGTGATAAATGTATTATGTTTGTGTATTATGAAAATGTCACAGATACATTTTAGCATATTGCACAATTCTATTTATAATAAAGATTAATTTGTTGAAAATAGACTGACATAATTCATATTTGTATCAAACCAAATACAAAGGCTGATATTTTTCTAAGCAATGGTTCTACATAAAACAGCAAAAACTCAAAAAGACACTGATATGTTTAAATAGCTGTTTGTCTGATTAAAGTGATTCTTATTAACCAAAATTCTTAATTTGCTAATAAACAGCCCTCATATGTAAATGATGTAAAGTGTACAAGTGAAACAGCATCTGAACATTCTCAGACTAATAAGCAACTGAACCACTGAATGTGTACAGACAGCCTCAGTCAAACCTATAATATAACCGCATCCCATTAAACCTGTTCATAAAGTGTTAGCATTAACTTAGACTGTATAAGTTCACACAGTGCTTGAACTGTGCTAGCTAACATCTCTAAGCGTATAAACAGTAGTTTGGACATCACAACCAAAACACTGAACAGAATCAGAACTTAGAGAGTACTGGTTTCACTGTGACAAATTATTTTGATTATACAAAATGCTTAAAAATATTTAATTATTAACTGTATGGTTAAGAAAACTCCACTCTTCCAGACTGAATAATTAAGTGAGCTAGTTAGAATCCTCATATACAGTTATACACCCTATCACTACTGTACTGCAGGAACTCGCACACTATTAACTGCCAAGCTCCAAGCTGGTATTCAGCAGATTGACCAATTTCAAGAGAAGTAACTTTCTTCTAAGAACAGTCTTTCCTGTGGAATTGGTCATAACTGTAATACTAATACACTTCACACAGAAAAACAATATTTGGTTAAAACCCAAAAAACCATACTCTGTACCCTTTTCATGATAAAACTAGACAAATTGTGTGCTCGAAAAGAACAATGACCGGTGCTGCTCTTAAGCCTGGTAACCAGAAATTTCTCAATTTGTTGGTGTTAGCACACTAGCATTACCCAACCCGACACCCAAAAACAGAACAAAAAATCCTCACACACAAACGCAAATATAATTCAATCCAAGCGCACAATGCTGCACAATCAGTCACAGAAAAAAACATTTACAACTACTGAGGAACTATGCGTAGCTTGAAGCTAACTTTTAAAAAACTAACTTTAGCTTTAGGTGTTTTAACTTTTGGTGTTTAGTTACACGTAGACAAGCATAATAACAATGGCAAATAATTAAATACTTATAATACCTATTTTTGGAGAACCAGAAATTGGTCAAGTGAGCCTGGGAGTAGTCAATAGAATCAAAGTTACGGAACTCTCAGAGCCGGTACTGAGTATGGGGGGGAACTGTGACTAGACAGTCTGATGAGTTTAGTCATCAAAACCATCCAAAACACTGTGTAGGAGCAGATGACAAAAACAGACCCAAATAACAGAGCTGTATTGACTTCTGCACTCCTGAAAAAATGGCCAAATAAAGTAAACTATTTTGAAGTGTATACATATATATATAAATATACATACTTGATATGTTAGATATTATAGAAAAATCTCTGTACATATCAAGTGTTTGGTGTAACTTATCCTTAGAACATTTGCATTAACATTTGTCTTTATTTTGGTTTGAATACTGTCAATGTCAGGCAAAAATCTTATTTCTTCAAAAAAAAAAAAAAAAAAAAAACTTAATTAAATTAAAATACAAATAGAGTATTTCTATTGGGCTACTTATGAACTTATGTCAAGTTCGACAGTGAAATTTTGTTCTAAAATCTTGTCATGCATATGTAGACATCAAAGAATGTATAGTTCCTACATCAGTAAATGCACAGAACTTTAAAACTAAAGCTATTGAGTTACAAATTGAAATACATACATAATACTATATAAATGGTTCTCTCTCTCACACACACACACACAGCTGCCAAAGACGCTTACCTACCACACATGTCAAGACTTGCTGGTTATGTGGGGTATTTTGGTGAAGTTACCAGTCTTAAAATGTCAGCTCAATGTACAAGAATGTTAGCTAGCATGTAGCAAAATCCATGTTATATTGAATCCTTAAAGACTTTAACTGTGAGAAAATGTACAAAAGATGTATGGTCTGTACCAGTTTTGATTCTCAGTAGTCAATGCAAATTGACTGGATGCGAGATATTAATTAATACCTGCACTTTTAGAGCATCCTTGGAAGTACTTGTCTGCCTTGAGAACTATATCTAGCAACAGCCAGAAAGTTGTTAAAGAATAATAGCAGTAAAAATAAAAATGAATCAAAAGTTACATTTAGAACCTCTAACTGAAATAATGTTAATGTGTTGATTTGTTTGCTTTTTATTTTTTATTCTACTCAAGTTTCCCTTCAGTGTTAATGTACTGTACTCTTCAAAGCATACTTCCACATGTGTACTCATATGACCCCACCCCATACAGTCTGCAACATGCAAGCACCACAAAAGAAAATGGAAAGTTTAGTAGCCTGGTAAGGTTTCACAGAGCGCTGACAAAGACAACTCAAAATAAAATTATATTTAACATGAAGACATAACACATATGCCATGAGGTATTAATAATGCTACATAAAAAGCAGTCTGCTATGCTCAACAAGCTATAAGAATTTTATGAGTAACACTCTGGCCTAGCATCTGGATTTATATTATTTTCTATTTCGCCAAGCATCTGAAACCCTGATCACTGAATAACATGATCTTCCAAAGCAAACTGGTTTGTACCAGGTTCCCAGCAGAATAACAGGCACCCTCTATCAATATTATAAAAACACAGCAATTCCTAAGAACATCCAGAAACTCTTCAGGAAAGGACACATAAGGTCACCTCAAACGAACAGGACATGAAGTCACAGAACATTAATCAGTGTAAGAGTCTAAATGTTATACGGTTGAAAACAAATACAGTAAATCAAAGGGCTGTTCAACAGACTACACAAGTTATGGCTAGACATAAATTAAAAAGCCATGTTTTGACTAGGTCTGCTTCAGTGTTCCCAGGCATCACACACATTATGGGGTGGGGCGTACGGATTCACTACAATTTCCTCACGCATTCCTTAAAAGGTCGACCGGCAGCTCGGCCTAAAAATTGTCAGCCTAGCCTTTATTTCATGCTAGGCAAATATAAGAGAGGCGTTAGTAGAGGAGGAAAACAAGCTGGCATTTTAATCCCTGTCTCCGACTGGTGTTCACAGCGCAGTAGTTAGTTAACACGACATTATTTACACAAGTCAAAAGTCCACTCTACTAAACCGACCATACTTAGCTGGAGCATAGCGTTAGCTAGCTAGCCAGGCCTCGTTAACTCCCTGAGACAGTTAGCTAGCTAAGAGCAGTTAACATAGCAAGCTAAGATAGCTGACTATCTAACTAACCTACTTCAGCAGGCTGCTGGGCAGCTTTGACTCAGACCAGAGACCTCAGATAAGAAGATGCACCGAGTCACACTTTCCTCTACTTTTGCTTAAAATAAGAAATTAAATGTTTGTCAAACCAAGACACCTGAAACTAAGACAGACGAATGTGTGATGCTAACGTTAGATTAGCTGTGAAGCTCTGAGGCTTACAGTAAGTACATCTCCATTAGCTGTGTGTGCTGTCAGTGAAGCCGGTGATATAACAGCAACGAAATTAACTGACAGACTACAGCAATTATAAACTGAGATAAAAAAAAAAACCTGTGAAACTCTCAATAAATTAAACTAGCTAACCTAGGATAGCTAGTTAGCCAAAAAACACAACAAAATGACTAAAAATTCACCCCAAAAGAATAAAACATACCCAGTATGGTCGCCTGACCACAGACAGGGCTTGACCGGTTGGTTATGTTTAAAAAAAAAACACAGTTTATAAAAAAGAAATAGCTAAGTTAACTAACCTAGCCCTATCGTACTTAAGTTGACGGTTAGCGGTGTGGCTAACTAACAGCTTAGCTTACCTCCCGAATGTAAGCTAAACTAGCTAGCACAGTTTGTTTTGCCGCATTTAGCTAGCGAGCTAATCTACTACATTTTAAAAGAGACGGTGGACTTTCATTCAACAGCTTATCTCAGCTTCAGCGGATTATTAATATAATACTAAAACACAGCCCGCGCCGGGTTAAACCGCCCAGCGTCCATAATTAACACACGTAACGCGCTACTGAACGCCTGCTAAAGCGGACTAGCCCGCTAGCTGCTGTATTCCGGGGCGCTGCGAGTTGTTGTAGGCTGGCGGACCCGGAGTCACCGCGCTGGAAGCGGAGGGGCCTTCCCTACAAAACAGCCGTGTAACGACCGGCGCACAGCACGCGCCCGCTGACGGCTTCGAATCAGCACAGAGCAGAACCCCCCGGTACTTACGATCTGACTTGTGGCTCGTGCCATGGAAGTTTTCCGCGAGTATTTTATTTGGATTAAATAATTACGGAGCCCGTGGTCATGGCCGCCTCTGCGCCTTCATCTTACGTCCGTGACGTCATTCCACAACAATGTTGTTACCGCAGTCGCGAGGGGAGCGGGAGCCTCGACGCGCCCTCGCGCGGCGCAACTCCGCCATTCAAAAATTCGAACAGGTCTGTAACGGTCAGTAACGGTAACAGCAGAATTTCAAACATGACCGAAAATCCCCCGGTCCTAACGGTCAGTTACTCCACTCCACCGGACCACGTTACTAAAACAAATTCACTAACATTTAAAACAACAGTTTCCAGCCATTTGTGTAAAATTAACAGAGTTGTTCAAATTAAATTAAATGAATGGGGATCAGTAACATTAGCTGAATTTATAAGTATGTTATTAACATTAATAATTTACTTATACTTGTTTGCAGGTACTGTATATTTGCTAGCATTGAAAAACTTTCTGTCGTGGATCAGTAACACTAGGCAAATTCCACCTAAGTGCTATTTCTGTCCCCAGGAAATTACATGTATAAATGTGCACACAAAATAACTTTAAAATACATTTCATTATTAAGCATAGTGTCTTGTACATTGACCTAATTGCAAAAGTAAGATATGTAATAAAAACTACTTAGAACATTGATAAAATAGCATTTGTTACTTGCCCCCACTCTCTAACTATAAACTTTAGCATTAAATATCATTACTAAAAACCTTGTTGCATTGTTGTGACTCCAAATCACATATATGCTTTAAAATATACATTTTTCTCATAATAAATCCATAATATTTAAGTTAAAATACACATTTTAGTTGTGTCCCTGGGTTTCACTCATTCCTGTGACCATAACACATTAACCCATCTGAAAAACCTGGAACATCCTACAAGTCACATCTACAACACGGAATTGTTTTTCTGAGGATCATGGGAAGACCAAAATTAAGTTCCCTCTTTTTTTCTGTATATTTGATCTTATTGTAACTCTTATTGTAACAATCTCAACACTCATTCCTGTTACCTAAATTAATTCTTAGATCTTATTTGTCCATTTTTTTTATACAATTCTTGGGAAAATCAATAGAATTTGCTCAAGGTCCTCATGCTATTAGCATAGCTGCCTTTTAGCTATTTTTCATGTTTCTGCTAATTCTATGCTAAAAACTAATTACTGTTATTTAATTTCTGTCAAAAGTTACAGGAAGGAGTGCCATTAACAGGAGTGAATTTTGTTCTCATAAATATGAAAATGCAGTCAACCATTTGTTGTAAATAAAGACTTCCTTGAAAGAATATCAAATGAATTAATGACTTGCTTTTAAACATACTTTTTAAATGTCACGAGTTTTGTAACCATCTTCATTTTAGGATCCTTGTAAAAAAAATGAGTAAAGCTGCCTGAGATTGACAGGTAAATGTTTTAAATAGTTAAATACACGTGTCATTAGATTTAGAGTTGAAAAAAGCAAATGGTACCCATTTGGTACAATGGCCCATTAGCAGTTTTTTCATAAAAAAGAAGCCGTAACATTAGGCCCAATATTTTTTTCATAAGTATTTTTATAATTTAGAAGGCAAAGTTACACCCCATCTATGCTAGCCATAATACAATATTTAACCCCAAAAGAGCCAATGGTAACATTCTAAAAAAATGTGGAAAGTTCTTAGCAGCACTCGGATCCGTCTCTTATTTTAACTCTTTAAGTCGTTAAGTGACATATACTGAATATCATGTGAGCATCACAGCACTTTGTGTGTATTTGTGTTCCTTATAAAGAGAGTACAGGAGTGCTGGGTTAGAGCTGGAGATGAAACTTTATTTATAAACTCCTTTATAAATATATATTTTAAAAATATTGTTTATGTTTTTTTAGCTTCTGCAGATCTGTTCCAACCATTTTTACAATTCAAACACTTTCATTAAATGTTTTGCTTACCATATAACTAGTATTGACCTGATTTGTTGAACAAAAGTTAAAATACAAGTTATGAAATTATGTATTAGCCTTAAAATAGCATAAATTAGCTACTTGCTGAATGTATCCGACATAATTTAGAATTTGGAATTCTCTGGGTTAAGTAGTATTAATTCAGCCCTGAGAGGAGCAGCAAAGTTTCTCTTATGATAGTATTCAAAAATCATAAATAATGTGTAAACCTAATTGCAGGCATGACTAGTAGAATAATGCTATGACTAGTCTCTGGGCAGAAATGAGCCCTTTCACACTGAACTGTAATCTGGTACTCATAATATTGTATTTATTTTATTTATAAAGGGGTTTGGAGGTTTATTTTCTGACAAAATAAGAAAGGTCTTCACACTGTTAATCTGCTTGTTAGAGACTGTTGCTCAGTCTCTGTTCTATAAATCAATTAAATCTCTCTAATACATTTCATCTTTTGCAATTGAAAACTGAATATGGAAAGGCTAAAAAGGGGATAAAAGTAAATATTCCTGAAAAGTGTTGCATTTCACTATGGTAAAATGGTAAACCTTAAACGCAGCACTATCAGGTTTAGAAACATGATAATTATTAATTAATTTATTAATTTATTCATGAAACATATAAGATATGTTCAATGTTGTGATGTGTCTATTGTTCTGCACCACACTCTATATAGCTGTAAGAGATAAAAATAGTAATACAATTACTGTTGTCTCCTAAACTCAACAGTGTATTTACATTCAAATAAAACCCAAATTAAGACCAGACCTGTTAAGATAGGACTAAAGATAAAAAAAGCCATCTATCCTATAAAGTGCTGATACCTTAATGTCCAAATTATTATTATTTTTCTTTTACTTTATTTCTGTTTTAAAATGCAATTTCGCTCATCAGTAAGCAGAATATATAGATTTATTAGACATAGTATACAAATATTACATACAACCACGCTTTTTTAAAGAGCTCATAAAAGTTGCAATATTAACAAAGTATGTGTCTCACTCTACATATACAGAACATATACCTATACAATATTAGTTCAACCCACAGAGCTGGATTACAGCATGGTGATAATGAACTTCTCTCTTCTCACTTTAGTATCCATAGCTAATTGTCTAATTTTCACATCTTGAACATCTCAAGACTCTTCATCTTCACTTCTGTTGTCTTCCACATTCTCCTTTTTTCGGTCAACTTCGTCATCATCTTCATCCTCCTCTGATGTCTCCTCCTCCTCACTTTCTGTCTCCTCATCCTCTTCCACTCTGTGAAAACACACAATAAATCATAGAGCCAAGTGACAAAATAATTAATTAACTGTAATCTAGGAATAAAAGCAATACTCAGATAAGAAGTTTTTTTTTACAGTTGATAATATGTTTCTAGTATTAAAAATATCATGCAACACATTGGCTTTCCTGTACATCATCGACCACACACTCACTCTTTAAGAATGCAATAATTAAAAAGAATTCTTTGTTTCTGTAAATGAGTAAAAATACAAGTATTTAATTTCAATAATACTTGTTCGAAGTACAAATCTTCCAAATCAGGGAGTACATTTACAAGCACTCAAAAATCTGTTCTTATCTGTTCTAGATTTAATTTCCAATCCCAGATTTTTTGGACCTTACTCCTTCAATCAAGCTAAAAGTAAGTAAGGTCCAAATATTTGACAAAAAGAGCCGTTTTTTAGCTCAATAATCATATTTCTTGATTATTAGCAGCAGCAAAAAGTTAGGGTTTGACATTGTGTTTAGGTCACATCTTTTTCTCTAAGTTTTTTTCGAATGGACTCAGGAGCAGTTTCCCCAGACAGGAATAAGGGCTAGTTGTAAACTCTATTTTCCTTTCATTGGAAAGTCTCTAGTCAAAATGTGGTGCAGTCCAAGACTAGTTTTAATCCCTGTTTGGAAAACATGTATGGAAAACAATCTCCAATGTTATAGTATATAGTACAGTTACTCAAGAACTTCTCACCTCAGTGGTCTGTTAAGGTTCATACACTCTCTTCCTGAGTCCACATCAAAAGGATCTGAATAAACAAACAAGCAGACAGAAATTAAGTAAATTAAACTGGTAAATTGTTGTGCTCTCCCAGCTCTCATTTTAACTGTAAAGTCCATACCTATCTCTTCTTCTGGAGGTGCGGCGGTGATATACTCTTTCTCCACAGTGAGCAGCTCCTCCTCTGACTTGGTGGCAGCATAGCGCTCAAGTACTGTTTTATTTAACTCAAGGAACCCCTTTCCCCACTTAAACTTCCTCAACAGCAGCGTTGCCAGTTCAGGAAAACCTGTATAATAAATATATAAATAAATATTGTGAAAATGGTGTGAAAATAATTTTCCCCTTACAGATTTCGTATTTGTCGTATTTACATTTTTCAGATTATCAAACAAACTTATAAAACCTGAGTAAATACAAAAATGCTTTTTAAATGATGATTTTATTATTAAGGGGAAAAAATGTCCAAAAAATCTAGCCCTTTGTGAAAGTGTTTGCTGCCCCATAAATTAACTGTGATTAATCACACTTTGGAAACCTGAGTTCAATTTCACTACGAACCACAACCAGGCCTGATTACTGCCAGACCTGTAGAATCAATAAATTACTTAAACAGAACCTGTCTGACAACATGAAACAGCTAAAAGTTGTAAAAAAAATCAACAAATTATGCTCTGATCTGAAAGAAAAAACAAAGCAAGAAAATATGAGAAAACAAAGTCAGTTCAGAAAAGGTTACAATGTAATTTCTGCAGTTGCCTCAACTAAAAGTCAGTGTTAATAAATCAATAATAAAGTGACTGGTCAAAAATGGTCTTCAGGGGAGAGTTCCAAGGCAAAATACACCACTGATCAAAAAAATAAAATTATCAACAAACATCCTGATGCTCCCCAGGACTTTGGGTAAATATTCTTTGGACTGACATGACAAAAGTGGAACTTTTTTTGAAGATGTGTTTTCTGTTACATCTGGCGTTAAACTAATATATAATTTCAGAAAAAAAAAATATTATACTGAACGTAAAACATGGTGGTGGTAGTGTGATGGTCTGGGGCAGCTTCAGGGTCTGGACAACTTGCTGTAATAGGTGGAACCAGGAATTCTGCTGCTTATCAGACAATCCTGAAGGAGAATATCTGGCCAACTGTTTGTGACCTCAAGCTCAGGTGTACTTGGGTTCTGCAGCAGGACAATGATCCAAAGCAAACAAACAAGTCCACCTTTGAATGGCTTAAAACACTGGCATGCAATTGCCAGCTCAATCATGGCCAGATAAATGTTACTATGCATAGACAGGGTAAGTTCTGCTGTATGATATGGGCACTTCCGCCTCACAGCAAGACGGCCTGGGTTCGATTCCCGGCTGGGGCGACCCGGGTCTTTCTGTGTGGAGTTTGCACGTTCTCCCCGTGTCTGCGTGGGTTTCCTCCGGGTTCTCCGGTTTCCCCCCACAGTCCAAAGACGGCACGTTCAGGCTAATTGGAACTTGGTTGGAAATTGCCCCTTAGGTGTGAGTGTGTGAGTGAATGTGTCTGTATTTTTACCGACCTACGAGTCCTCTTCTGAGGACGAGATCATAGAACCTTGTGATTAGACAGTACCTTTCCTGCCCCGAAATAGCTGACGAGCTGATGTGGCGTTAAACTCGACTAACCTGACCTGACCTGCTGTATGATATGATAAGTGTAGCATCTTTGTGTGTTAATGTTCCTTAGTAACGAAGCTCAGAACATGTAGCCGCAGATTCATTGCAATCTCCAGGTGGGTTCTGAGTGATACTGAAATATCAAAAATGTTTCAAAATCATATCGACGTAACTAAAACATACTCTTAAGTAATTATAAATACTATAACTATAAATACAATTTTAACTAAATTTGTGACAGCAGATAAATTTATCATATTATTTGAACATAATATATATCCTAAAGAAAACCATGCTCACACACCCCATAGTGCTGCTTACCTACAATGCAGAAGGTGGCAGCGTAGGCCTCCACACAACTCAGCTTACAGGGTTTGCCATAATTCACAGGATTTGCTGCCACCAAGTATGGCAGGAGTCTCGGGTGGGAACCAATCATCTTACTGAAGGGCGTTTCCTCAAGTTTGGCCCATGAACAGTCAATCACTGCAACTCCACTCTGAGCCACGATCTCCCTGAAAACAAATATCATTTCAGCCACCACATGTGCCAAATGTTTAAAATCTCTAAATAGAAACTAAACTAAAGGACCGATTCATGTACATATCATTATTCAACAAACCACAGTTTAGCCATTAAAGTAGCAATTCTGAGAAGTGTTTCTGAAAGGCTAAAAAGCCCAATACAGGACATCCAATCAAGACAGAACCCACAAAGCTATATGTTTTAAAGGTGCAGTAACAGAAACTACTGAACTATCCTAAGGGATAAAGAGTATGACCATTCTGGGAACATGAAGCCACACAAAAATTTGAAAGCTTAGCTTAAAACAAAACAATTATAAAATACAAGAAATGTGAGGAGCAGCTTAGTCTATAAAATCCATTTTGAGGCTTTGAAATCTGCATATGAATTCATATAGTGGAAGTAAGGTTTACCGGTCTGCAGGAGTAACGTATCTTGTGCCCATAGGGCTGAGGATGAGGCCGTTAAAGCGCTGATTAAGTCGAAGGCAGCGCACAAACCCCTTTCTTGCCAGTTTACGTCCTGTGCAGCGTTTCGGGTCACAGTGACCTAGTTCCCACATTGCCAATGGGCATGGCAACTTCACACATCCTGCAGCCTCTGACCCAGCATCTTCACTTGCTAAAAAGCACACATTAAAACAAATTAACGGAAAAAAAAAAGATTCACACAGATGATGTAAATACATGATATGTGCAAATTAGGAACTATGAGGGAAGGCACTGAAATACTAATGTAATAATTCTAGTTACGATACTATGTAGAAGTGGGATGGGTCTGATTATTTTTACTCAGTTCAATGTATATAGTTGGATTTGTTCATGTGCAAGTATGCTCACACTACAACTAGGGCATTTTGTAAAAGTTTTTTAGGTCTATTTTAGTTATTTACATTAAAGTCATTCTTTTTGTGTATTTAATTCAGACTGAAAACAAACAAAATAGTATCTAATTTCAGTTCCTGTTCTAAAATATGTTGGCTTATATTATATGATATGATATAGGCTTCCTGATTTTAATGCATTTGTTGTGTAACTTGTTCACTTTTATTAATCACAATATTTCAGATTTCTTGAAATGTTTTGCATCCTAGTGAAGAAGTTCTTACCATAATATGGATTAGAACATTATTTAAATAATGCTATTCACTGTATACCTACTCTACCTCTTTACAACACAACTGATGCTCTCAAACACATTAAAAAGGACAAACAATTAAACTAATTAGTTCTTGACAAGTTCAGCACTGTTAACTGAAAGCCATTCCAGATGTGTAAAGCTGTCATGTAAAAAGCAAGATATGCCTACTTTAAATAATCTACAATATAAAACACAGATTACAAAATGTTTTATAGTATATAAAACATACATTTCATAAGTTTTTTTCTTCATAGATTGGACAACTTTAGAAATGTTTAAAATAATAAAAAAAAACTCTTAATTTGTGTCCAAAGGTTTGACTGGTACTGTATTAACTGCTGACCTATACACATGGACAAAGTTGTTGGTACCCCTTGGTTAATGAAAGAAAAACTTACAGTGGTTACAGAAATAACTTAAATCTGACAAAAATAACAATAAAATTTCTATGAAAACGAACGAATGAAAATCTGACACTTTTTAAACCATGGTTCAACAGAGCTGTTTTTAAAAGTTAACTCATGAAACCGGACTGGACAAAAATGATGGTAATAATTGTGTGTTCTAATGTTGGTAATATTCTGTGATTGTTATTATTTCATAACCCATGAGACTGGGGTTCAATTCCTGGTCTGGGTGACTATGCTGCACTACACCAATAAGAGCCCTTGGGGCAAACTCCCAACACAACTAAACACAGTGACCCTCCACTCTATATAACCACTAAATCACTCTGGATAAGTGTGTCAGCTAAATGCCATAAATGTAATTCTTAATAAATGTAAAAATTAGTACTACTGTGTTTCCAGTGCAGTGGGCGGGGCCAGGCTACCGTTTCACTGGTTGATAAACTTGTTTATTGGCCGGTTCATGGACTATTCTGATGGACAACAGCTCTCAATTAGTGTTAATAATGTTATGTGCAACAAAACATTTTAAAATAAAGAAAATACATGATGTCCGTTACAAGATTGTTTACACATGAATCTGTCCTGTGTATATCACTGTCTCTGAATCTCTGCAAGTCATTAATGCTAGGCAACTTAACAGATATAAACACTGACGCTGATAAACGCATGAGCAGCTGTCTGTCCTGCTACATTATTTTAACACGTACCTTGTAAAGCATCGTGCATCTCCTCAGTAAAAGTCTCCAGAGACTTTCCTTTCATTCTGTGTCTTCTGTCTTTGCCCTTGTTCAGCGGCCGCTCGCAATGTCCCTGCTTTTTGCGCCCCATAGCAGGAGCTCTGAGGTCCACTCGAGTTAAACCAGATATGACAACAGGCTAGAGGCTGACAGTCAACCCCAGACCCGAATAAACTAAATAACAGATAACTAACAGCTAACAGCTAGCACTGCGCGGCTTCTAGCGTTACACGGAGGTTTAAATCTACTTCAGCTGTAAGATTACTGAGAGAGAACAGTCACAGGGTTTTAAATCTGGAGATTTTAGAGCTGACATGCTGCTAAAACTGCTGCTGTTACACTCTAAACATGTGAAGTTTCTTCTTCTGTGGTTTTAAGGCAGCCTGAGTACTGAGCGTACTGCTGCCACCTACAGCACAGTGACACGCACTGGACTTGATAACGCAGCATCTCTGCTTTCTCAACGACTTTTTTGGAACAGGCATTGTAACATTAAAAATAAACACAATAGACGCTATCATGATTATCGATTCAGTCAATCATTTAATTATCATAATAGGCATATCACAAAATATACAGAGTGTGGATAGATGGATGAATGGATGAATTTGAAGCAGCCAGTAGCAGTTACACACAACGATACAGTAAAACAAAACAATAATAAGGGTTTTACACTATAAAAAGTGAGAACAGGCACAGCACAGTTAACTACAGATGGTACGTTGACTAGAGGTAAATATATCTCACTTATTACAATGAGGCATAAAAAACTACAAATTAAAATGATTAACAATAACAATAACTAAACTATAATATATACTATCAATAGTACCTATAACTATAGATTAACAATATCTCACTTAATACAAAGAGTTCAAGAATATATACAAGAAAAAAAAACTATTTACAATTATGCAAACGTACACATATTACTGTAGATGATACATGTAGAATTCTTATTATTATCTTCACATTAAAGTATTTATGCTATTATTTTCGATATTATTTATTAGTATTTATTTCTGTTTAAAATTTAATATTTTACAAGGGGACTTTTATTTGTGCTTCTCGTTTCATAGACCGAGTCCTTCTGCAGAGTCATGTGATCAGGGGCGGCATCATGGCGACGGTCTCGGATAAACACAAGGAAACAGTATAACGTTTTTGCTCATTTCTGCAGCAGATTTTAGAGTTTTGAGGTCATGTCGTGCATATTTGCTTCTCGATATCTGCCATGGCTGACGTTACTGGGTAAGTCATATAGAGGAAGGCTATATTTTAGCTGTTGAAGAAGACTAAACAGTGTCAGTCTGGGTTAAATTAACCCCCCATGTTGTTCCTTATTTATAGTTAGTGTAGCTAGTTTTGTTTCTTTAGCAAATCTAATTATTCTCATAAACTCCACTGAACTGAACTAGTGAATCTGTCGCTCTGTTTCAGTGTCGCTTGTGTCTGGTGGGAAGATGAAGATTGTAGAGGAACCAAATACATTCGGGTGAGTTAGTCTGCTTAGCTGTCAGTAGATATGGGGTTCCAGCAGTTAGTTTATACAGTGTACGTTATATATTACACCACAAATGTCTCATTTTGTTTTTAGTATGGATTTGGTAAATTAGGCTACACCCCAACATTACAACTATATTTGGCATATTCTGCCAAATCTGTGCCATTTCTGTCCCCAGGAAGTTACATGTATAAATGTATGGAGAGAAATTGGCTTGGTCAATGTTGGGATTTAAAACTGTATTAAAGTCCCCTTCCATTATAATTGTTGAGCCCGGATAAGTTATTAGTTGTGGAAAGAAATCTTTATTTATATAAATGCTGAAAATAGTAAAGGTTGCCCAATATACATGGTAAAAAGTTTATTTTAATTTGTTTTATATTTGGAGTCTACAAGAGGTGGGTTTCTTGTAACAGACAGATATTGGTTTTAAGTTAACTCATACTGAATATTTTTGTTCTTTTCACTGGGGCGTTGATGCTCAAATATTTCAGCAATTTTTATAGTGGACATTATAGTATGTTCAGGGTGTTATTACAATATTGGGGAACAATTGGGGAACTGGTGAGTGGTTAAGGAATTTTTTTTTTTAAATGAGAAGATTGATTGCCTAACAGGCTACTGTATCCACATATGCTATTGTGTAAAAGCAGTAGAGCCTTTGTACAGCACAATGTACTGTATCTCCCTGAACTGGTAAGTTGCTAGTTTGCATGCAGAGGCTTTCACATGATCTCGTTCTGGGCTGCTGCTACTCAATCTCCTACTCTTACTCTCATTTTCCAGGTTGAACAGCCACCTTCTGGCTCAGGGCAGCCGGCTGCAGGCCAGGGTCAAACCATCTCCAGTGTCTGGACCTCCTCATCTGGCCAGACTGGCCGGGAAATGTTTCAGCTACATCGAGTCCACGTTAGTAAGATTTAAAAGTCTATGCATATTAGGGATTATTATTGCAGTTTATTTATATTAGAAGTGGGGGTTATTAACAACATTATTTCCCAACATTTTCACAGTCTATAATGTTTATAACAATAGGTTGACATGCACCCAAATGCCAACGATTTAAGTACCTTATATACTTTAAATACGATTTAAATACTGCTATTGCCGCGATACTATTGCATACTTAGTACAGTGATTTTTATTGAACATTTTCTGCTCTTCATTCAGTTAAATATGAAGTTTTTAAGCACTGATGATATACACAGTATTTTCATAAAACCTATTGTATATCATAAGAAAATGTATCGCAATACAATAATTGTCATATTTCTTAACCCCAAAATGTTAGTAAATGAGCTTCTGTTAGTCTGATATCTAGTGTTTTTCATTTGTTAGGTATAAGTATGAGTTCTGTCCATTCCATAACGTGACACAGCATGAGCAGAGCTTCAGGTGGAACGCTTACAGTGGAATTTTGGGGTACTTACACACACACACGCACACAAACACACACACATTTAACACACCAGTAAACGCCTTTTCTAAACACTTTATCTGACATGCCTTGTGCAGCTTTTCCAATGCAGTTTATCTAAGTCTTTGTTTAAAGTAGGGTTGCAATGATTAGTCGACATAATTGACCACGTGGATGCAAACGAACCTGGCATACAGAGGCAATTTAAGAGTGCAAAATGGAAATATTAATACTAGAAGAAGTAAATACTAATAAATAAATTAATAATACAGAAATAATAAGCTGACTTTATGTCAATTTGCATAAATTAATAAAAAAACAAGTGCCTCTCTAAATAATTTTTACAAAAAAATGTTCCTCACAAAAGAAGTGAGTGATTAAATCTTAAGTAAAAGTATTAAAAAAATAAAATCTGTTAATATTTATAATAATAATAATAAAAAAAAACATCAGGCATGTGTGAATGTCTCCTTTTTATGCTTTGTGATTTTATATAAGTACATCATCTTTTAGATTCCTAAAAGTTTACCGGTCAAGATGCAGTAAAACATGCATTGGATCAGGAGCCCCACCAATAGAAAACACAAATGGAGGGCATTACAAAAATGATTGTGACTAATGGACTAATTAAAAAAATATTAGTCTTTTAAAATAGTCAATAGTTTCAGCCCTTAAATCATGATGGTATTAAAACCCAAGCTGTACAGTGTTAAAAATGTGACTCCACACCCTCCCTGTTTACTTATTACTAGGAACCTCACAGTACAACATTTGAACACATTTTATCAAACTGTGTGGCAATATCACAGATTGATCACAGATCAAGCCTATTAAATAGGACAAGAACTCTTATCTTATCTGATTAATTAAGAAATTCTCCTTAGGGAAGCCCTTCACAATGTTAATAGTATTTATACACAAGCAGCCTTCTCTTCACTGCCATGAATTTAATGCTGTTGTTAATGAACATTTCAGATGTAAACCTAAAAAACCTAATCCATGACCTAGGTTTTTAATATCAGACTGGAAGACTGGGCTGGTTATAAAAGTGATTTTTTTGACATGCACTCAGTAATACTATCGTAATCAGATTTCTCCAGTTATCTGGTCATTTAAGTTGTCATATAAACCTCATACTCTGATTTCTAGGATTCAAGACATATTCAGCCAAATCAATGCCATTTCTGTCCCCAGGACATTACATGTATAAATGGGCGCACAAAATAAGTTTAAAATACATTTAAAGCATAATGTCTTTTACATTGACCTAATTGCAAAAGTAACATATGTTATTAAAACATTAATAAAAAAACTTCTTATAACACTGAAAAATAGCATTTGTCACCTCTCCCCACTGTCACCATAAACTTTAACATGAAATATAATTATTAAAATCCTTTATAGATGTATTTTTTTGCATTGTTGTTTGACTCCAAATCCCATCTATGCTTTAAAGATATTTTGTCATAATAAATCCATAGTATTTATGTTAAAATACACTTTTTAGTTGTGTCCCTAAATTCCACTCATTCCTGTTACCGTAACAAATTACCCCTTCTGAAACATCTGGAACATTCTACAATTCACATCTACAACAGGAAGTTACATCAGTGGGTTCTTCTGAAGATCATGGGAAAACCAAAATTATGTTCCCTCATTTATTTTTCTGTATATTTTATTCTTGTTGTAACTATGACTGAGGAGATCAATCTCAACGCTCATCCCTGTTACCTAAATTAATTCTTAGATATTATTTGATTAATTGTAAAAACAAATTTTGGGAGAATAACTAGAATGTGCTCAGTGTCCTCATGCTATTAGAATGGCCACCATTTAGCTATGTTTCATGTTTTTGCTAATTCTATGCTGAAAACTCATTCCTGTTATTTTTATTCCTGTTACTCAAAGCATAAAAAGTAACAGAACTGAGTTCCAGTAACAGTAATGTGTGCCATTAACATGAGTGTTTTTTTTTGTTGTCATAAATATCAGTTATGTCAACCATTTCTTTAAAATAAAAACTTTCTTGAGATAAAATTAAAGGGTTAGGGTTAGCTTTTAAACATGGTTTTAAAATGTCACATAAGTTTTGTAACCATCTTCGGATTAGAAACCTTGTAAAAGATTAAGTAAAGCTGCTTAAGATTGACATGTACATGTTTTAAATAGTTAAATACATGTGATATTAGATTCAGAGTTGAGAAAAGATAGAAAAAAAAATCAAATTAAAAAAAATAATTATATACAATTATTATAGTTACACAGTTTTTCAGTCTGTGCACACACAGTCACATATTTAACTGGATTTGTGATTAATGCTGTGATGGACGTGTAACTACCTAATCAAAACACTTATATGAGTTTTTAAGTTCCAATAATTGTATATGCCACTGTATAGTACTACATTTGTGTTGTATTGTAAGATTAATTGGTTTAATTCACAAAATACATTTTGGCAATCAGTACAGTCCTCCTAATTGCACACATTTTTTATTTGACTGTATTGCGTTGTAGCATCTGGCATGAGTGGGAGATCCACAACAACACGTTCTCTGTGATGTGGATGAGAGAGGGAGACTCCTGTGGGAACAAGAACAGACAGACCAAGGTACTGTGTGTGTATATGTGTCTACATGTTAAGGTCTATTATAGCAGATTAAATTTAGATAACTGGTTGTATGTAGGTTAGTATGTTGTGCTTTGCTTTGGTTTGTGTTTTGTGTATTAGGTTTTGTACAATGCGTGTGAACGTATGTATTGTGCTCTCTCTCAGGTCCTCTTTACTTGTGGGAACAGCAGTAAACTGGCAAGAGTGTCGGAACCACAGACATGTGTGTACTCGCTCACGTTTGAGACGCCACTAGTCTGTCACAAACATTCCCTCCTGGGTGAGTGCAGATAAGTGTGAAAGATGAAAGTGGATTTACTGGCTGATTTATTTTCATGTCCTGTCCAGTGTAATGTTGTAAGCTGTGTATGTCTGTGTGTGCAGTGTACCCTGTGCTGAGTGAAAAACTGCAGAAGGAGTGGGATGAGATTGAGCAGGCCCGGTATGATGAACTCATAACTGAACAGGTGACTGATAAATACACACTCATACACAGTTCAGAAGGGTTACTGTTTGTTCAAAAATAGAATTATGAAGTTATAAAATCAATATCTGTGTCACCCCATATCAAAAACAAATATTTTTATTTTGTGGGTGGGTGAGTTAAATGAACTTAATACACAGAAACAGCCCACAAATATAGATACAAACGACAAAAGTATGCAATTGACCCAACAATCAATGCTTAATGTTCCTACAACTGTTCAACAATTATCACTCATTTGTATGCCTACAGTAGGTTACACCAGAGCAGCCAAAACATTAAGTACACATAAAACTCACCAGTCAGGCAGCCTATTACTTTCACGTTGAAGGGTAGCCTTTAAAAAGGCTATTTAATGTAATATGACACAATATCTGTCTCATTTCCATGATAGTTAGCTAAATATTTAATTAATCCAGCATCCGCACTCCGTTTTAGGACTAATCAATGCACGTAGCGTATACCTTCATTCGAGTGCAGAGAAGGGGTTAGGCAGCCATGGCCCCGCCCCCGCTGTGAAAATCATGTATCTGATTGGTTAGATTGTCCTCTGACTGTGCTAACAGAATAATAACTACACCTTTCTCAAAATCAGGAGAAGGGGCAGCGGACATGTGAGCAGAAGCCATTTTAAAAAGCTTTGATGGGTTAAAACCGCTGTCAGTCATATAAGAGTCCTGTAGCAACTGAAAAACACAGACTAATGCTTTGAATTAGTGGCTGTTTTTTTATTTTAGTTAACTTATAAAATAAATGCTCACACTTACAATAATTATATTATATATTTCCCGATTAAATATTATGTAATTATTTACATGCACTTTTGTCACCCCTTCTCTGAAGGGTTAGAAGGGCCTCACTGCACACCGCTGCCTTTTACCAACTAGCTGTTTGAGAAGTCATCAAAAAACCCCTCTTTTTTTTTAGGCCTTCACTTTGGTTGTTTACACCATGTGCTTAGTAAAAGACATGAACAGCAAAACAGTTTTGTCCTGGAAAATCCACAGTGTTTCTAGAACAGCTTTTCATTTAGCCAGTCAGCTAAACAGTAGGGGTGTCAACGTTAAAGAGTAAACTCGCACTGTTAATTTGGAACCAGTAACGCGTTACTATTTTTTTAACACAAGTTAATTAAGGCACCAAGTTTGACCCCTACTTCCGACTCCCACGTAATCTGGTCCGCCCAACACACTGATTTTTCTCTGGCTGCACGCTCGTGTCCAGCTCCGGTTCAGACTTCCAGCTCAGACCCGATTAGAGGTTTCTCTCCCCACTTTGTCAATCGCGGCTGTAACATAATATAATACACTTATTATCTGTGAAAATTGCAAGGAGCATTTTTTTTTTCTACTGAACAATGTATTGTCATAAAGTTTAAACATGGTCATTGATTATTTCATGAAATTGTTAATTAATTAATGTTTGAGCATTAACAAACCATTCAAATTATGAATGTGGTGATATATTTTATTTGTAAAGCCTGAGTGACCATGCCAAGCCACACAGATTTTTCTAACCATAGTACGATGGTTTCATAAATGTTCACAAAAGACTAGACTCTAAATTTCCAATGCAAGTTATTGACCCTGACCCAAATTTCATTAAATCCATTCAATGTTCATTATTTGTCCAGAAGTGGATTATCTCCATACATGGTGTTGTATGTTTTGTGTGTAGGGCTACAAAAAGATGCTGAAGGACCTGTTTGAAGAAGCTGGCTTTCTGAAGAAAGTTCAGGCACAGACACAAGAAGAAAACACACACACTCCACGACACCAAAGCCTGGAGCAGTGCACACAGGTCTGTGCATATAGAATTATAAGCAATTATAAGAATAATAATAAGCATATAGCAAGTAAATATCCATTAACGTGATCATGCATTGTGTTTTAACAGGACTTTGACAAACAGCATGCTGAAATTGAGCGGCTGCGCTCTCTGCTCACCCAGCACAACATTTCATATGAAGCAGAGCCTGGTGAGACCCATGCATACAATTGAGAAAAAAAAAAAGATCTTGCAAGAAGTACTTTTGTAGGTTGCAGTAGCCGTTACTCCACTTAGATTCTTGATATTTACACAAACTGTACACATACTCTTAATTGTGCTTATTTATATTGAAGATGCTTCAATATAAGAATCTCATACCCACCTGATGTGTCTCTTTGTCTTTGTCCCAGGCCGGCCAGAAACCCCATTGACCCCACGACCACTGACCTCTCGGCCCTCAGTGCTGCAGGACCAGCATCTTCGTGGCGACACTGGAATCGTTGCAGACGTTTAGCAAGATGCTGAACAGTGACTTCTTACATCCCAATCGAAAGAAAATGACTTTATTTTGGTTTTATTTCAGATTTTAAGTTATGGTAATTTTGTTTTAATTAAATAAAAGTGCTGGCATGCTGGTAGATGTTTTATTTATATTTTTTACCCAGTTACTCCTCAATATCAATTCACACACTGTTGGGCATCATGATTAGTGACGGGAGGGACAGTGAAGCCAAGAAAAAAATGTTGTAGATGTTTGTCGATCTTTAGAAGAGCTTTTTCTAAGGAACTGCTTCCCACATATTATTTACACAATTTCCAGAGTGGTTGGATTTTTTTATTATGATTATTTATTGGACTAACACCTACAGCACACTGCTTTCTCAGGTGCCTTTCATTACTTCTGCATTGTTGACACTGACCACACCTAAAAACCTGTTATATAACAAATGCATGTGGAAAAATAGAAAGGCACAGCTCTGTATGTTTTGACAATGAATTTCATACCAGTGGCTTGCAGGTAAACCACAAGTTCACACAAGTGCTGATTATTTGCCAGACATGAAAAACATTTTGTACGCTGCAACGAAGCATTGGCTTTTCTGTCATTCCAGCATTCCACTGTGAAGACACTGGTCTGAAAGAGCCAATCTGATCAAAATGCTCTTGTTGAGAAAATGAATTATTTTGATCAAACTAAACTGCTGAAGGTTATTCTGCTCCTTTCAGAACAATGGACGGATCACCCCACAGTCCAGACCTTAACATTATGGAATGTGTTCAGGTGGAGAAATGCCACAAATGCTCCTAGAACTGAATACAAGTCTCTGAAAAAATAGGAAGCTGTTATAAATGTAATGTGAACTCAGTAAACACTTTAACATTCAGTATTAGGTTTTGTTATGAAAGCTGGTGATTTTCTTTTAAATACATTTTTATTTTGACTGGAAATTAAATAAATGGAAGGTAAATTTTGCATAGTACTGTAAAGCCCTATCCGGACAGTATTCGTTTCTCAGGGGGTCCTGGGGTAATTTTCTCTTTTATGGTGGGTCCTCTGTGATTTTATTCCTGTCCGGAACGACCGTGTATGTTTTTTTTTTTCAGACGTCCTCTGTGAAAATTACAGGCTGCATTATCTACTGTTTTTCGCTGAACCCTGCCACACACCGTAATTACACTTTGGGTGCGCATTTCCATAGAGATCCATTTAAACACAACAGTGAGTGGAAGTAGAGGAGCTACTGAATGCAATGTCATGTGACGGCGAAAGCCTAAAATCTTACTGGTCATCCTGTTTTTTTTTTTTATTGCAGTCCGGATGCGAGAGTTTTATCACTGAGTAGAAGTGTGCAATATTTTTCACAGACGTCCCCCTGAGAAACTAATCCCATCCCCATAGGGCTATTTTTAGGCATTGCATTTGTCATCATTTTTATAGCATTTTCCTTACTGAATAAAAATAATTAGTTTAGAATGTAATACAAATATAGTTTCTAAGAAAGCTTATGTATAAATTGTACATACAATATAACTACTTTTTAAATTCAGTGTGCTGGAAATTCCAAAATATTATCTACATTTACCAAGCCTTTTAGCCTCACAAAGGTTTGTCAACATCAGGTCAAGGTGCAACTTCTTAAGGGACACTGAATTAAATATTAGGTGTGCTGTAACGTCTAACCACATCTGTATTAAAACACTACACATTCAATAACAACACAGGACTATAGCAGTTTCCACAAATAAATCATTTATTAAAAAATGATATGAATCACATTTAAATGATTTGAACAACTGATATAAGTATTACAAAAATTACAAAAATAAGACTACTCAAAACACAAAACCCCCTCCTTTTCCATATTCATTTAAAAATGTATCTGAAGCAGTTTAACATATTTTTCTTTTGTCCAAAATGTAAAGATGTAAAAATAAACTAAATCGGTTTCTACCATCAATGTATGTACATCTGAGAAAAATGACTGCCAGTTTATCTCAACACTCTGCCAGGTCAGAGGATCATCTGATTTCAGATTATCTTTAAGTATCTTTTTAAAGTCATTCAGAGGGATTTGATTGAAATTATATGAGAAATGTACAGTCATAGTGACTAATATGTTATTTTAAGAGTTTAAACATGGTTACCTAAAGTAGTTATGAACTACTTGATGTCTGAATTGTAGGTTCGTTTTGAGATTGACTTTTCCATTTATGGTGAAGGAGAAATAGACCAAAAAACACAATTTTCTTTCATATTCTTAACATTAAATATAACATATTTGACAGTAAATAAATAGCAATGTTACTGTTGTCCTCTGTCTCATCTGGATCACTAAAGAAATCAGTGGGTTTTTACATAATAAACCATTTCACTCTGAATCTATATATGACTATATATATGAGTTATGTTTAGATTTGTAAAAAAAAAAATTCTGCATTCTCCTTTTAAAGTAAAGGTTTGGCCAAAAATGGAATCAAATGCAGTTGATTAGCCAAATAAAAATAAACCAAATTCAGACTTCATGCCTTTTTTTAGTATTTTAGCAATTAAACAGACAGTATTTAAAAATAGTATACTGTGCTAGGTATTTGCGATTGCTTAACACCTGACTAAATGTTCTAGGTATGCAGTGGGCGGAATGCCAAACTGGTGGCTTGCACTGTTTTTTCTTAAAAGCAAAGGATGCTGCAAACAGTTCTTTAAGTGATGCCATAGAAGAACTACTTTTGGTCCTAAAAAGAACCATTTCTGTAAAAGAGGTGTGTATTTGATGATCCCTAAAGGTTAAAGGTTTAAAGATAAAGTTAACTGTTTACTCTTTCCTTAATGTCCAGAGCTTCTGTTTAAAACTGTCCCCTTATTTAATATTTCCTGTGAAAATGTGAAAATCCAGATCACAACATAGCGTGTGTCGCATAAACAATCTGAACATATAGTAGGTCTCCTTTGGAGAAGCTGTGTACAGCTTTAAATCAGACAATGCAATGTAATGGGAATTCCATGTCCAATAGAGTACATCGCTTTGTACACTAAACATTGTGGTGCATTCATTGTTGGCAAAGGTATAGTGAGGAAGTAGAACTGCTTCACTATTGTACTACAGTACTTAAATGCTGTATCTGTATCTACTGGAATATTGGAGTAATTTTTTTCTCCAATTCACGTCATAGTTTTGATGAGTTTAATACTTTTAGTGCTCATCACTGAGTGAATCAAGTGATTAAACTGATCTTATAAGAAGACCACGCTGCTCCTGTTCTCCGTTTTACTTTCCACTGCTTTCTTTAATAATTACATAATGCAATACTGTACTTTTAATTGCATTACTTGAGTAGTACATTTTAGAATAAACTACTTGCAATACTTACCTAAATAAATATTTTTTAATACTTGAGTACTTCCACTTATCGATGATGCTTGAAGAACACTTCTACTCAAGTCACTTTTTTGATAGAGCACTTGTACTTTTACTAAAGTCTGGGTCTCTAGTATTTTATACATGTCTGATTGTGGGGTTGTTGGAGTGCACAAAAAATCTTCACCACATTTTTGGGCACAGCTACAAAATGCGCAACCCAAAGTAGTGCACAGTTTTGGGCACAACTCAGGCCTAGGAACTGGATTCAAGATCCAGATTTGGAGATAGAGTCATATGGCATCACTTAAAAAACCCTTTGTCAGAGGGTACATTAGTACATGTTCCATTGCAAAACTATTACTATTTGATACATTTTTGGTTAAAATGGGAACATCGTCAAAGCATCCCTTCAATCTCATCAAATGAGGCTTTGGCAACTACTCAAAAAAAGCTAAATCTACTGCCAATTCTGACACAGCTTGAGCAGTTTAATTACATGCTGTGTCTTCCAAAATTTAAACATGGATCAGAGCCAGCATGACTACTGGGCATAATCCAAGTCCTCTTCACACTCCTTCTCATCATGCTCGCCTACTCCTTCTTGCTCTTTTTGAGCTCCATGGCCAATGTCTGTTTGTATTTCTTCATGCCCTCCATTGATCATCATACCGTTCACCATGTTGAGTTTTGGATGCAGTTCCGAAGTCTCACTTTCAGAATCTGTTTCGTTAGTTTGCTGTACCTTTTCATTCATTTCTCCTTCCAGTCTTGGTTGGTTCTCTTCGTAACTGTCACTTAATTCTGGACCCTCTTCACTGAGGTGACTCAACTGATCTGCATGCATTCTTAACTCAGAAACTTCGAGAATTTCTCTTGGGGACTCTTCTTCCTCAATTGGACTCCTTTGATATTCTCTGTCATAGTCTTCTACACTGTCTGGATATGGATATCTTTCTTCAGTCTGCTTCAACTCTATATTCTCACTCTCCAATTCCTGCATCTGCTTCTTCCAGGTGTTCCTCAATGGTGCCGTTACATTCCGAAAGTACATCTGTACGTCGGGCAAGATGATTTTCAGTAGGTTTGTCTCTGCTTCAATCCTCGACACAACCTCGTACTTCTCTCTGATCTCCTCTAACTCATTCTTGTGCTTCTCCTCGATTATGTTTCTCTGCCTGTCGATCTCTTTTGCCAGTCTGTCCATCTCTTCCTCCCCTTGCCTTTGTCTTTCTGAAGCTTCCTTCAGCTGCAGCTCCAGCTCACCTCTTTCCTCCTCAGTCTCTGCATATTCTAGCTCCATCTTAAGGTCAGCCGCCATCTTCACAACGGTCATAATCTTTTCGTGCTCCTCCTCGATCCGTTCTTTCATCATCAGAGCGTACCTGAGAAACTCTTTCTCAAGAGCGTCCGTCCTCTCCTGCTCTTCTCTTGCCTTTCTTTCTTCTCTTTGTTGCTGAATCCATCTCTCTATCTCTTCCAGCTGCTCTGTTGGGTCCTGGTACATTTTACTCAGCATCTTCTCACTTGCTTCCACAAGTTCTGAAGTGGGAGGACTTTGGGGTACATCTGCCATGCTGGGACTGCCTCCATTTACTGCAAACAAAACAAACATAGGATGCATCTGCAAGCTTAGGAAAAGATATCTTAGTCATCTAATGCGTTCCAGTCAATTTACAAGCTCTATATATATTGCTTTTGTGTCCAACAAAAGTGTTATGGTATTGGAATTTGTGATGGTTTGGTGCGCATTTAGGGGCAGTGGTCCCTAACACTTACTTTGCCTGATCCCATGCACCACTGCAGTGGCTGCCAACTACCGTGGGCACATGTGCTCACTAGGGTAAGTGTGTGTTACTGTATAAACTGGTTAGTGACGGAGACCACATTCAGTTGAGTTGTACCGTACACATTCCCTGCTCTCCTCTCCAAATGATAGTTATTGAATTACTTGGAGTTTATTTAGCCATAAATTAAAACTTAGAATAGATTTTGTTTCGACAGAAGAAAACTATAATTTACTTTATAGTTCAGACTATAACTGATTTTTAAGTATACTGAGAGGTCAGACTGGAGCTGATCCTGTTAATAATATTTAAAAATATTTATTCTATAAACTACTGACAACAATTCTCCCAAATTACAAATACAAATATTCTCATTTAGAGCATTTATCTGCAGAAAATGAGAAATGGTCAAAATATTGAAAATATACAGTGCTTTCGAACCTTAAATAATGCAAAGAAAACAAGTTCATATTCATTTAGAAACAACAATGCTAATGTTTTAAGAGTTCAGAAATCAATATTTGGTGAAATTACCCTGCTTTTTAATTACAGCCTTAATGCATCTTGGCATGCTCTCCACAAGTCTTTCCCAATGCTTTTGAGTGACCTTATTCCACTCCTGGCGCAAAAATTCAAGCAGTTCTGCTTTGTTTGATGGCTTGTGACCATCTTACATCTTACTTGGTCATATTTAGAGGTTTTTAATTGGGGTTCAGCTCTGGAGATCAACTGTCAACATATTTGAATGTCAGAAAAAGGACCTTCTTCAATGAGAAGCAAAGGAGAGCCAGGTTGAATGAATATGATGAATGAATTGAGCTTTGCTCAACACCTGCCAATCAAATGTTTAGATGGAGGCATGCAGAGGTGTACTTGCACCCACTGTGAAATTTGGTGGAGTATAGGTGAAGATCTGGGGATGCTTCAGCAAAGCTGAAATTAGACAGTTTGGTTTTTGCCAATGATGCATGAATCGAGTCGCATACTAAGTTATCCTGGAAAAAACACTTGCTTCCTTCTGCTCTGGTAATGTTCCCCAACTCTGAGAACTGTTTCTTCCAGCAGGACAATCTTCAAATCCACACAGCTAGATCAATTAAGGTGTGGACGAAGGACCACCAGATCAAGACAGTGTCCTGGCCAGCACAATCTCTAGACCTGAACCTCTTTGAAAACCTATGAAATGTAATCAAGAGATTGATAGATGTAATCAAGATAGATGATCACAAGCCATCAAACAAATCCAGGAGTGGAATAATGCCACCCAAAAGCAGTGTGAAAGACTGGTGGAGAGCATGCCAAGATACATGAAAGTTGTGATTAAAAGTCATGGTTATTTTACCAATAATTGATTCTGAACTCTTCCTTAAATAAAATTTTAGTATTGTTGTTGTTTCTAAATGAATATGAACTTGTTTTGTTTGCATTATTTGAGGTTTGAAAGCTCTGCATCTTTTTTGTTAATTTGACCATTTCTCATTTTCTGCTAATAAACATTCCAAATTACAATAATTTCATTTGGAATTTGGGAGAAATGTCATCATTAGTTTATAAAATAAAACCACAATGTTCATTTTACTCAAATACATATCTATAGATTACATAGAACATACAGACTGTTATATCTCAACTCATTAATCATTGCCATTAACATTTCCTGCCTAATATTTTATAAGTTCTCTTGTGCCTGACGTGTAAGACAACAAGACAGTCCCTTCAAAAGTATTGGAACATTGAGGCCAATCCCATTATTTCTGCTGTAGACTAAAAACTTTTGGGTTTGACATTAAAAAATGAATATGAAGCTTTTATTTCCAAGTATCTACATTTGTATCAAATAATATCACCATTTGTCTGAACCCACCCATTTCTCTGGTAGGCAAAAGTATTGGAGCATGTGACTATCAGATGTGATTTGATGTCCATGTATGTCTTGATACATTGATTATTCAAGAAAATTAAGTAGCATTGAAATTCTATGTTCAGTTTCAGATTTGGGTTTTATCTGTGCATACTGTCCATTCATAGTTAGAGGAGTAACCAACATGAAAACCAGAGAGCTGTCTATGGGTGAAAAACAAGCAACTGTGAAGCTGAGAGAAGATAAAAAAATATATATTGGCCATATTCAGTACAGTTTGGAATGTCCTTAAAAAGAAAACCTAAGTGTACTAAGTAACAGATTTTGAACAGGTAGACCAAAAAAGGTGCAGGAGAGAAAGTATCACAATCTACTCTTCATATAAGACTTCATGAACAAAATAAAGAGGCTTCACCAGAAGATAAAAAAAACACTATTAATGAGGAAAATAGGAAGACCAGGCTGGAATTTACCAAGAAGTAAAGAGCAAAGCCTGTAGACCAGATCTGTAAACTGGCCCTCTGACAATCTCTGACCGGCCCGCAAGAGATCCACCTGATAGGTGCATGACATACAGCTACACAGCTTTTATTTTAAAAAATCAACCTGTTTGTTTTTGTTTTTTGTTTTTATTTGCATCTACTCGGTAAATGCGCTTCACTCAAATGTGTTCAAGAAAGCTTTCAAGATAGCTCTTAACACCATGCTCACGCCATCTGCACCTAGAAAATGCTCGGTCGTGCTAGCCGCATCTTATGTGGCCCCTTGTTAAAAATTAATTAACCACCTCTGCTGTAGACTGATTATGGACTGACAAGACAAAGATTAACCTTTACCAATGTGTTGAAAAGACAAAAGTTTGGAGAAAGAAAAGATCTTCTCATGATCTGAAACATACCAGCTCATCTGTAATACACAGTGGAGGTAGTGTCATGATTTGGGCATGCATTGCTTATTCTGGGACAGGGTCATTAATCTTCACTGAAGGTTTTGTCTGTGAATTTAAAGAAAGATGAACCAAACTGATTGGAAGATTCTTTATCATGTTAATGACTCAAAACACACTGTAGCCTGGAAAAGCATCACAGAAGTAGAACGCAGTAGTTTAGTTATGTCAGTCGATCACAGACATGATGCAGTTACTGCAAGTGAAGGATTTGCAACTAAATATTAAGTCTTATTTACTTTTATTTACTTTAAGTTGATCTGTTCTAAAGTGTTTGCTTACAAGTAAAATGGGTGGGTTTAGACAGAAAGTGCTATCTTCTGAACTATGTATGAGATCCAGATGTATATAACTGAAAATAAAAGCTAAAATCTGTTTTTTTTGTCTCATATTCATCTTTTCGGGTGAAACCAAAATGCTTTCAAGCTACAGCAGAAATAATGGCATTGGCCTCCATTTCAATACATTTGAAATGGACTAGAATTTACATTTTTTTGACATTTGTGCTACAGGAGTATACACCACCCTTGACACACTGAAAAAAAATTATGCGTAAAATTTACTTAAAAAAAGTTTTGCAACTTCCTGCATTTGCTTTTTTTAAAATAAATTTAAGTAACTTCAACTCTGTTTCAAGACCTAAATGTTCCATAGAGTAAATAAGTGAACTGAACTTCAGTCAAACATTTCTTTTAGTAAACTTTACTTAATTTCTGCATACAATATTACCTAATTACAATTATTAAATTTATACAATATTATTAGGTAACTCTTTACTTGGATGGTCCATTTTATGGTCTTGTTGATGCTCAACTGACATTCAACTAACACTGAATTGAATGTCCATTAAATTTAACTTAACCCTATGTTGAATGTAAATGATTCAAAATAAAACCTAACCCTAACCTAAACCCTTAATCAACCATAAAATCAAACCCTACACCTAACCTTAACCTAAACTTAAAATCTGACCCTAAACCCAATCCTAAAATATTAAGAGAAGTGTTTGGGTTAGAGTTGAATGTTGGGTTATATTCAATAGAGAATCATTTACTTTCACCTTTTAGTTCATTTGCATTTAATAGACATGTCGTTGAATGTTAGTTGAATGTCAGTTGAGCATCAAAGAGGCCATCAAATGGACCATCCAAGTAAAGTGTTACCTATTATTATTATAATATTATTATTTATATTCAAATATTTACATAATCTCAAAGATTTATGTTGTAAACCGACCAGGTCTCACTGTCTCAACACATGGATGGCATGTAATACATTAGTATACTAAAAAGAATGTATTACATGCCATCCATGTGTTGAGACAGTGTAATATGTGTGTTTTAACTAAAAATATTTACATTTTAGGAATTATAATATATTATGTATCATAATTTTTTAGAGTAATATTGTATGAATTAAGTAATTGTAATTAGGTAATATTGTATGCAGAAATTAAGTACAGGTTACTAAAAGAAATGATTGATTCAGCAAAAATAAATGAAGTAAAGGTTTTTAAAAGAAATGATTGACTGAAGTTCAATTCACTTATTTAATCTATGTTACATTTAAGTCTTGAAACCGAGTTGAAGTTACTTAAATTTATCTGAAATTAAATTTACCTAAAAAAAAGCAAATGTAGAAAGTTGCAAAACTTTTTTTTCAATGCATGACGCCACTGTAACCAGATACAATTGTAAATGGTATTCGTTACACGTCACCACATTGTTATGATTTGTATGGCTGATTGATGTAGTGCATCAGCTAATGAGGTGAGGTGAGGTAGTGGAGTTTCTGATAAAGTGTATGGTAAGTAAATATCTGAGAGTGTATAGAGTTAATGAGTTCACCTGTCTGCGGCAGTTGTTCTCTTTCCTCCTGGTGTTGCTTCTCTTCCTCCAGTTCCTGCTCTCTTTCCTCCTGATGTTTCTTCTCCTCCTCCAGTTCCTGCTCCTTTTCCTGCAGATTCACTGTAAGCTCCTGGACTGCTCTTGTTCTTGCTTGCAGCTCTTCTGAGAGGACCTTGCTCTCTTCTTCCTTCTCCTGTAGTTTCAGTGCCAGTTTCTCCAGTTCTCGTTTAAAGGCCTCCAGTTCACTGGCCATGCTGTTCAAACGGACCTCTCTGTCATTCACCACTTTTCTCATGCCATCCAGACCAGTTTCTCTGTCCTGTAGGAGACCAGTAACTCTCCTCAGCTCCACTGCCATGCTTTCCAACTCCTTAATCTTATCTTGAAGCTCTTTGTCCTTTTTCTGCAGTCGTTTCTTAATTTCTTCAAGTTCATTAAAGAGAAAAAAGAATTAATTCTTGATATAAGATTATACATTGTCCAGTCAGAATGTTAGAATGACCTTTGTTTCTCTATACATTATAATCCTCCTTTTAACCTATTCTTCAATGCTCAGGACCCCACAGGACCACCACAGAGCAGCTATTATTTGTGTGGTCGGTTATTCTCAGCACTGCAGTGACACTAATATGGCCCGTGAGGTTGTTTGAACTATAATGAAAGATAATAAAAAATAAAAAAATAAAACACTTCTCTGGCCAGTCTTTGTTTACATCCCTCCCCTGTCTCTCTGTTGCGCTCGGCAAGACTTTTTTTTCGCCCGTTCTTGTTTTTCCGCCCATTCTTGGGCTCCCTATCTCCTTATAAGGGTGTTTTTACCGTCTGTGTTCCAATTTACTAGCCGGGGCAGCGCTAGTGTATTGGACCACGACCCTGAAGACATGGGTTTGATCCTGCGTCAGATGTTGTGTGTTTATTTATTTATTTTTTCCTTTCTTCTTGGGTTTAAGATCTTTGAGATCAACTGTTCTGCAATTGGGTTCAACAACCCTCTGGGCTGGGCACATTACACTTCATTTTCCAAAACAGATTTTTTTTTGTGGCCCGCCATGTAATGACTTGGAAAATGTCTGGCCCATGGCCAAACTTAATTGCAGACCCCTGGTGTATGCTGTGCTGGTATGAGGGAATCAGACACAGCAGTGCTGCTGGACTGAGAATAGTCCACCAACCAGAAATATCCAGTCAACAACATCCAGCATCCTGTGGGCAGCAATGTCTTGAGGGCACTGGTAACAGAAGGCCCAGCTAACAGATAACATTATAAGAATGTTTAGCAGCATTTTGAAAAGGTTCCAGGAAGGTTAGCTTGTAATAATCTTCCGGGAATGCTCTTAAACCATGTGACATAATAATTGCTTCATGTTTTAAAAACGTTGCTTCACAACGTTATTAAAACGTTATATCTTATATTACGTTCCAAGCTAGACGAATACTGATGTCATGGAAACATTAAAAGTAACTGGAGTGTTGAGAATGACCCACCACCCAAATAATAGCTGCTCTGTGGTGGTCTTTTGGGGTCCTGATCATTGAGAAACATGGTGAAAGGAGGATAAAACAGTGTGCAGATAGACTGCAGTCTCTAATTATAGAATTAGCAAGTTTTTACATATGCTCAGTGGACCTAATAGGAGATCTGTGTTTGGGGAAAAGAGTGGAATGGACTTTGTAATTACGTTAATTAAAAGCTTAAATGTTGTTGTTCTTAATGTAGTATTGCACTGTATATGTTTTATCAAACATAACAAACAGACACTTGTAGCAATCTCATCATTAGGTAATCATGTTAGTTTAACCATTGTTTGCCAATAATATACCTCATATTTATTACAACATTGTGCATTTTAACACTGTAACAATGTTGTTAGCACCAAAACAATAGTGGGCTATTCCACAAAGCGAGTTTATAAAAGCAGTGCTTATTTGAGGAAGCCTCGCTCATAACTGATTAAGGTTTAAAAGAAACTAAAATATTAAACACAATATTGTTTAATGACAACATTGAGTTTTTATTAAAACTCAAGTAATTTTAACTTCTAAATTCCGTCCTGTATGTAATTGTCTGATTCATGCATGCATCTGATAATTTTTTTAATTCATGCAAATAACTCTTATTTATTCATTAATTCATTGTATACTATTGTTAAACACACAAACATTATAATAATTGTTTTAGTGTACTTTTTTTAAATGTTGATTTTTCAAATTAATTTTTATACCTCTAATTCGAACTGTATGTGTGCTTTCTAAATCAGAATAAGTGGACAGTGAAGTTATAGTGGAATGATGTTCCTGAATATTGTTTTCTACCAGCGGCCTATGAAATCACACGGGCCAACCAATCACAGTGAACAAGCTAAGCTAAATGTCAGTTCTACCCTGGTACAGAGCAGTTTTTTTAAATGCATATGTTGCTGTAGTAATTGATCCTGACTTACCCTTGTTTGTGGAACTAAATTTTAGCAAAATATTGAGTTAGCTGGCTTTGTGGAATAACTCCCCAGGTTGTTGCAATGCTGTGTCAACATAACTGTTCTTCAATGAAGTTCGTTAATTAACTGGGCTCTTTATTTGAGAGTATTTCTCCTGATTAATCAGTAAGATTAATTGCACTCTCACCAAGTGAATGAACCGACTCCTCCATATCCAGGCTGTCCTGCTCTGCAATTTTCAACCCCGCTGTAGATCCATAAGCAGAAAAAAGTCATTACTCTGGATTCCAGGCACCAGTTAATGCCTGGACATGTAGCAGCCCCTCCCATTTTGGGAAGAATGTGTTGAAGGCAACAGGTTTTCAATTCAGTTCAATCACTTTCTCCACATCAAACACGCAATAATGGGTAAATGGGTTAATAGTGAAAATCAAATATGAGTAGTAAACCGTAGTGACCACTAATGCAAAGAAATTCTGCTAATGGTAACACTTTATTTTAAGGAACACAAATTAGGCGCTTATTAATGTCTTATTATTTGATTAATAAAGCCTTAGTTAGACATTTGTAAATTATTTATTTACCACTTATTAGGCTTTATTCTGTGTAAGTGTTATTGGTACTTAAATAGGGGTCTGTGATTGATTAAAAATGTATTCAGTTCTTTTTAGTGTGTAATTAGTGATGAACAGAACCTCACTTTAAAATATGGTACACATCTTGGTCTATTAGTGACTTATTAAGCCCTTATTAACTCAATAAACTCCAGCACAGCCATAACCTTGCCAAACTCACATAGATCAAACTGCTGCCAATTACACTAATACACTAATAACATGTAGAATTAGCTGATAGTTAATGCTTAATAATCTGCTTAACAGGGTGCTAAAATAACTGTTTATTGTGCACTATAAGAACTAATACAGCCATTTTTATTCATTTCCACATAACAGACCCCTAATTAAGCACTAATAACACTTGCACAGAATAAAGCCTAATAAGTAGTGAATAAATAATTACAAATGTCTAATTAAGGCTTTACTAAGCACATAATAAGGCATTAATTAGCACCTAATTTGTGTTCCTTAAAATAAAGTGTTACCCTTTTGCTCCTCTATTTAGATTTTGTTCCACAGGAAAAGCAGTGTATTTCTGGTCACATCAGATCAAACTTTTACAGCTGAAATATACACTCACCAAACAAGTTATCCGAAAACACTTGCACACCCACTCATTTACATATTAGTTTCACATTCGCTTAATTTAGAGTATTGTATGGAGGTTGTATGGTAAGTATTTCTAGAACTGCTAATCTCAGGGTACTGTAAGAACAGCAGTCGCTATTCTATTTATTTTGAATTCTACAGTAAATAAATAACACAAATGAGCTGCAGTTCACCCTGATCTACAATATAACTGAACATATAAGTACTATAACACAAATCAAGACACAAAGCAATCAATGCATGAAATAAAACAGTGTACAATAAGTACAATCTTTGGCTTTTACAGTTTCAGACGAAATGAAAAGTCACTGGGTTTTGGAACTGCCTTTTTCCAAAGCATTACTTAATTCTAAGTATAGCATTTTATGCTAAAGAAATAAATAAATAATTATGGTTACTCACATCTCTCAGGTGAAAGTATTTCCGTACCTAAACAAGAATAAAATACATTCCAGTGAATAATGCTTTCAATAAATACACTGCATGGCCAACAAAAAAAAAGTCTCCACCTGGATTTAAGTAAGTAAATGATGTGGGGTTGATGCTGCAGTTGGTCAGGTGTAGGTTCAGCAACAGTATGTGCTGAAAGAATAAGGTCAGCTGACTACCTGAATATACTGAATATAGACCAGGTTATTCCATCAATGGATTTTTTCTTCCCCTGATGGCACGGGCATATTCCAAGATAATAATGTCAGGAATTATGGGGCTGGAATTGTGAAAGAGTGATTTAGGGAGCATGAGATCATCATTTTCACACATGGATTGAGAGAGTTCACCACAGAGTCCAGACCTTAACCTCATTGAGAATCTTTGGGATGTGCTGGAGAAGACTTTGTGCAGCAGTCAGACTCTACCATCATCAATGCTGCTGCAAGATCTTGGTGAAAAATTAATGCAACACTGGATTGAAATAAATCTTGTGACATTGCAGAAGCTTATTGAAACAATGCCACATAGAATGTATGCCGCAAATAAAGCTAAAGGCGGTCCAACCAAATATTAGAGTGTGTAACCTTTTTTTTGATGGCAAAATGTATTTGGACCAGGCAGTGTTTTAGAACTTCAAGCTGCACAAATGAAGACAAACAGTATTTGAGACCAGGTAAACTGCATCTTTAATGCATCTTGTTTTTTGCCTGAAAATTGCTTTCTTTGCTGAACAGTCAGTTACAGTTACTGTGCTTTTAGATCATGTGGTTCTCTTCCTCATATCTTTTTTTTTTTTTTTTTTCCTATTTTCTCCCCAATTTACATGGCCAATTACCCAACCCACAAGTAATAACCCAACACACCAGGAGAGTGAAGAGTGAAGCACATTCTTCCTTCGATAAATGTGAAGTCAGCCACTGCTTCTTTTCGAGCTGCTGCTGATGTAGCATTACCGAGCAGCATCACAACGCTTTAGACCGCTGGACTACGCGCCCCACTCTCTTTCTCATATCTTGATACAGGGGGTATGATTTAATACATTGCTATACACTCACCGGCCACTTCATTAGGTACATCTGTCCAACTGTGCATTAACGCAAATGTTGAATCAGCCAATCACATGGCAGCAACTCTGCATACATTTTGGCACGTAGACATGACCAAGACGATCTGCTGCAGTTCAAACTGAGCATCAGAATGGGGAAGAAAGGTGATTTAAGTGACTTTGAACGTGCCGTGGTTGTTGGTGCCAGACGGGCTGGTCTGAGTATTTCAGAAACTGCTGATCTACTGGGATTTTCATGCACAAACGTCCATAGGGTTTATAGAGAATGGTCTGAAAAAGTTCTGTGGGTGAAAATGCCTTGTTGATGCCAGAGGTCAGAGGAGAATGGTCAGACTGGTTCCAGCTGATAGAACAGCAACAGTAACTTAAATAACCACTTGTTACAACCGAGGTCTGCAGAAGAGCATCTCTGAAAAACAGCACAACACGTCTAACCTTGAGGCGGATGATGAGCCACAGCAGCAGAAGGGTGACACTTCTATCAGCTAAGAACTGAGGAAACTGAGGCTACAATTCACACAGGCTCTCCAAAACTGGACAATAGAAGATTGGAAAAACGTTACCTGGTCTGATGAGTCTCTGATGATTTCTGCTGCGACATTCAGACAGTAGGGTCAGTTTGGCGTCAACAACATAAAAGCATGGATCCATCCTGCCTTATATCATTGGTTCAGGCTGGTGTTGGTGGTGCAATAGTGTGGGGCTCATTAGTACCAATTGAGCATCGTGTCACAGCCTATCTGAGTATTATTGTTGCTGACCATGTCCATCCCTTTATGACCACAGTGTACCTGTATCTTCTGATGCTTCTTCCAGCAGGATAATGCGCCATGTCATAAAGCGAGAATCATCTCAGACTGGTTTCTTGAACACCACAATGGGTTCACTGTACTCAAACATAACTCCACAGTCACCAGGTCTCAATCCAATACAGCAGCTTTGGGATGTGGTGGAACGGGAGATTCGCATCATGGACGTGCAGCCGACAGATCTGCAGCAATGATCTGCGTGTTGCTATCATGTCAATATAGACCAGACTCTCAGAGGAATGTTTCCAGTACCTTGTTGAATCTGTGCCACAAAGAATTAAGGCAGTTCTGAAGGCAAAAAGGGTTCCAACCCATTACTACCAAAGTGTACCTAATAAAGTAGCCGGTGAGTTTATATTGTGATACGGTATGGAAGATGTTTTTAAGCCCACGGGCCACTAATCTAACCTACATAGGCAGAGTAGCATATTTGTTTAAAGCATTCGCATGATGATATTTTGGTAACTATGTTAATTAAAGTGCATTCAAACACATTTTATTAACAGTATAGTTTAAGAGGGTGACACTTAGTAACAGTTTTGGACGTAAAAAAAATTGGTATTTTGCAAATACTATTGTTTATGTCATCAGAAAAGTAGGATTTAAAGCAGTTGGGATTTAAACACAACTCAAAATGAACCACTGTCTGTCAGATATTTTTGTAAGTTAATATTTTAATGTATCAATATTTTCTTACACCCCTAGTTACACCACTCCTTATCATTTTAACATGGATGCCCAGGCTTAAACTAGAAAGAATAGACAGCAATATATAAATTGTTGTATAAAACTGTATATTCCATTATTCTGTACTACACTCACCTGCCATGTACAGGTGAATGGTCTTCTCCACCCTGTTTTCCCAGTTTCCACCACTGATGACCTGACAGCTGTAGATTCCAGTGTCCGCCTGGCCGACATCTCTCAGAAGAAGAGAAACGTTTCCTATCTTCAGCTCCTCAGTGAACAAACTCAGCCTGCCCTCATACCTTTTACCCACCGTCACCTGCCCGTTCTTATACAGGTAAATACATTCTATCCCCCTGAACCACCTGATCTCCATATCAACCGCACTGGTTTCAGGGGAGAGGTGAGAGGTCAGCGTGACATCATCACCGGGGTAGGCAAACACCCGGTTGTAGCGACACACCAGGATAAACATGTCTGTAGACAAAGGAAGAGTTACTAAAGCATGAAGTGGCATGACTGTGCACACATACACACATGAACAGACCCCTCCAAAGGATTAGAAACAGCAAGATCCAATTTTCTTCATTTTGCTATATAAACTGAAGACATATGGGTTTGAGATCAGATCAAAGCTTTAACTTAGCTTTAATTTTCTTTATATGTGCTTCGTGACGTGTTAAAAACTTGATAGTTTGATGGCTGACTAGCCAATCTTTTGGTGAGCAAATGAGTAGAAACATAGTCTTAAAGGAAATTAAAATAAAGAAGATTACAGGTAATGTTACATGTAATGTGAAGCTTTTCCTGCAGATTATTTTGTTGTTGTTTTGTTGGGTTTCTCCCTTCAGTCAAAATGAAGTCCCTTCAGTAATTTGGAATAGGTCCACTTCTACCTTCCACTTTTTTACCTTGAAGTTCTAGCTATCTTGGCATAATTTTCTGGCTCATTGCTGCATGTTAAAGTTCCTAATCAGCTCCTGATTAAATAAGACACATCTCTGCATATTGGCTAAGAAATGTTTCTGTAAACTTTTGAATTATCTTTGCTACATTATCTTTGCTACATTATGGATAAAGATAAGGGAACCTGTTCCTGAAGCACCCATCGAACCCCAAGCCATAACACTACCTCCACCATGCTTGACAGATGGGCAGATCATTTCTTTATATACACTTTGGTCTTAATACCTTAAGAACATCAGTCCATAAAACTTTAAATCCATAGATTTTTTTAAATATTTGTACAAAGCAGCTGTTAAGGTGCTTAAAGATTATCAAACAAACTTTAATATCAGACAAATGTAACCTGAGTAAATATAAAAAGCACTTTTTAAATGATTTCATTTATTAAGGGAAAAAACTATCCAACCCAAACTAGCCCTTTGTAAAAAAAAAAAAAATGAATTAACTGTGATTAAAAACCATTTAAGGAACTTCAGGTCGCATTTGCCTCAGTTTAGGGTCAGTGTTAATAATTCAATAATAAGAAAGAGAAATGGTCTCCATGGAAGACCTCTTAGGCAAAATACACTGTTGACCTAAAAGAACACAACAGCCCATCTCACATATGCCAATTGTGTCCGTTCGTGACCTTAAGCTTAGGTGTACATGGTTTCTGCAGCAGGACAATGACCCAAAGCACACAAACAAGTCTACCTCTGAATGGGTTAAAAAATACAATGAAGGTTTTAGAGTGGTCTAGTCAAAGTCTGATTAAGATGCTGTGGATGATCTTAAACAGGTTGTTCATGCTTGAAAATCCTCCAATGTAGCTAAATTAAAACAATTCTGTAAAGAAGAGTAGAACAAATTTCCTCCAAAGAAATGTGAAAGACTCACTAACCAAGTTATTAGATTTAGGGGGCAAACACGTTTTCACACAGGGCTAGATTGGTTTGGATAGTTTTTTTCCTTTAATAAATAAAATTAAAATGTAAAGTTTTTTTTATATTTACTTATATTTAGGTTATCTTTGTCTGATATTATTTGTTTAATAATCTGAAAATGATTAGTATGACAAAAAAGCAAAAACAAAAGAAACCTATAGGGGGCAAATACTTTTTCACACTACTGTACATGCAATTCGTACTGCAAATGAGTGGTTTATATCTTGAGTTATAGCCTAGCCTTATTATTTCTGCTGTCAAGGGCTATATATACACACAGCAATTAAAGTGGTGCAAATTCAGATTTTTGTCTTTTTGATGTGACCTATATCTGTCAATCTGTGTTACAAATAATAATAAAAATAATGGATTTTTTCTCCTTTAGCGTTTGTCTGAACATTGCTAAAGCCTTCTTTTTGAGGCAGGCTGTTTCTGATGTAACTGTTTGCTGTTCTTGTGTTTTGTCTGTATACAGTAGGTTTAACAATGTTTACATCATCAACTGCTGTCGTTTTTCCTGGCTATCCTTGACAGATTTCTTTTTCAGGACATTTCAAATTGTTGTATTAAGCAGTACATTGTTATGCCAAAAGTCATGCCACAGCAGTATGTAAAATGATATTTAGTTTATACCTAAGGAGAAGGCTTGGGAAGACCCACCCCTGTATATGTTGTAAGGTGTTGTCTTGTGAGAGAGGTTGGTCACTGGCCAGTGTGCTCATGGCAAGGTGACATGAGTCCAAGCAAGGCCTGATAGGGGGGGGCAGATGCATGGGATATTTCATTTCTGAAGTTGTGCATGCAACAAGATCAACATGTGGATATTTTTAAAGAACAAAATAATAATAATTCTGTAAAAAAAAAACTTTTTATGGGATTTTCTGGTTTTATTTGTCTTAAAGAGTCAATCAGAAATAAGTAAGGAAATCTCTTTAGGCTGCTTGCATTGCACTTGGAGTGGCAAAGACAAAATCTGGGGGGCAATGCCCCACTTTAGCTCCCCCAAGAGCTGACCCTGGTGATTGTGACTGGCGGCATCTGGGTAGAATTGTCAGAAGAAGAGTCAAACAACCATGATACATGATGATTTTCCTGTTTTCGGCACCAAAATTGGCTTGCATTTTTCTATTAGACACGTTTCTGGTCTTCTTATTTGTTAATGCTTCATGCCCATAACTAGCATTTGATACTTTTTGATCTATTTTTAGAATATTTGCAAATTCTGTAGGGCAGCAATCAATGCAACTCCTAACTTTTGTATGAAAGACAGTAAACACATATCAATCTACTTTTATAACTCTACTGTAATTCACCAGCAGATATACTAAGAACTTTGGACTCCAACTTGATCCTGGAAGTTTAACGTTCCTGCAGATTTTAAATCCACACTTAATTCACCTCAACTGATCCAACCAATTGCTGCTCTCTGAAGTTCTTGATTGGATGGATGAGGTGTGTTAGATTTGGGCTGGAGCTGAAACCTCCAGGAAGGTGACTCTCCAGGAGAAAGTTTGGAGACCATTGACATAGACCATATATCACACACACAAGCAAAAATGTGACTTCACAAATCTAACAGCCTCACCCACAGCTGCACTATGCTTATATAATAATGAACATTAACTGTGAAATAAATGACTCTGAAGCAGAAGTGGAGAAAAAGAATAAACTCTGTTCCTACCTGGCCTTTGCTGTCTTCCCTTCCTGCTGCAGTGTAATGTGTGCACCAACACACCAGAACACTCAATCACACTCACACACACACCCACACAGGGACACACCCCTTTAACTCAGATCAGTCAGACATGTCTAGTGCTAAAAAAATTGAAGTGCAGAGCAAGCACTGAATCTGCTGCAGGCGAGAAAACTCTGCTAACGCTGCCAACACCCTCGAACAATCACGTCTATTCATGCGTTCATTCAACTCCAATACTGCTGCAGGCATTAAAGAGGAATCTGCCAATCTCTCTGTTTTCCTGCTCAATTTAATGGTTAAGTAATAGGCCTGTTTGTAAAATGTATAATATATAAATATGAGACCACTTAAAATGATAAGTTTCTTTGTTTTTTACCATTGGAAAAACCTCTGGAATATAATCAAGAAGAAGATGGATGATCACAAGCCATTAAACAAAGATGAAATGCTTGAATTTTTGCCCAGACGTGGCATAGAATTATCCAAAAGCAGTGTGAAAGACTGGTGGAGGAGAACATAATGCATGAAAGATGCATGTAAAGTGTGACTAAAAAACAGGGTTAGTCTAAATATTGATTTCTGAACTTGTTTTCTTTGCATTATTTGAGGCCTGAAAGCTCTGCATCTTTTTTTATTTCAGCCATTTCTCAGTATCTGAAAATAAATGCTCTAAATCAGTGGTTCCCAACCTTTGTCTTCAGGGACCCATATTTTTACCATTGTAAGCTTTGGTGACCCAACATAAACCCCCCCCCCCCCCCCCCCCCCCCAAAAGTAAAAGATGTAAGTGTATAAATGGGTTGGGGGGGGGGGGGGTTGGAAATGACAAATAAAAACTGACATTTACTATAGATTAATAAAATAAACACGTAAAAAAGGAAAAATTGATACATAAAACATAAGGAATTTTTATCTTATGAAGAAAAAAATAATTAGATCAATAAAATAATACAACTATTTAAAATGAATAAAAAATAATTTATATAAAAAAAAAAAGAAAAAAAAAGAATAATTTCAGTTTCAGTTTCAAATCAGTAAAACAGCTCACCAAAACCTCAACCTGTCCAAATATTGGACAATAATTGATTAACTTTACAGGCCCTCACTCATTTTCATTTATTTAACTAAACTGAGTTTTATATTCTTATATTATTATATTATTATATTCAGCCTCGCGCTGAATTCAGCTCCGCGCTGCCGGAGAGAGCGCCCGCGCGCGCGCCAGAGAGAGAGAGAGAGAGACAGAGAGAGCGCAGCGCAGCGCGGCGAATTTTGCTTACCCTAGACTATATATAGTATTAAAATGAAACCCCTTAAAATCAAGAGGGCTTCGCGACCCATCGTGGATCTTTGGCGACCCATAGGTTGGGTCGCGACCCATAGGTTGGGAACCACTGCTCTAAATGACAATATTTTTATTTGGAATTTGGGAGAAATGTTGTCTGTAGTTTATAAAATAAAACAACAATGTTCATTTTACTCAAACATATATCTATAAATAGCAAAATCAGAGAAACTGATTCAGAAACTAAAGTGGTCTCTTAATTTTTTCCAGAGCTGTATATGCTGTGATTAAACGCATTTTCCCTTCTTATCACTGAAACTATAATGGATTTTAAAAGTAAAATAAAAATCTATGTAAGATCATCACAGTATCTTTTTAACTTTGAGTACAGGTTGTCCTTTGTGAACTATGTTCAATATTAGTTGAATTTTAAAAAGGCACAACAATGCAAAATATAAAAAAGAGGAAGAAATCTTCTTAAAGGAAAAATCCTGTGTGAAATGGGGTGTAGTGAAACATGATATTGAGTATGAACTTTTGTTGAATAGCCCACCTCTGTCCTTCTAAAATACAGTGCTTTTAGTCAATGCTCCCAACAGGATTACAAAACCAGCTTCTGAACTCGTAAAAAAGAATAATGTGTTAAAATAATTAACATGCATTAACACTTTTGTATTTGTAATCAATTGATCAAGCTTAATCAAATGCACTTCTGCAGTAACAATTTTGAGAACACATAATTTTACATCAAATTAAATTATGCAATTTTTTAAAAAATATAGGCCTACTTGCCATTTTCAACTGCAGCAATTTAAACTGAACTGTCAACACACATTTATTCATACCTCCTCACCCTATTTCTGCCTGACGTCTGATAAGTAATTAGTGTAATGATTTGTCAACTGGGTGGAACCCTCCTTTTTCAATAGTTGAAGAAAAGATCTGTCCACCTCATTGAGCAACAGGCACTTAGCCTTGTGAGAATGTTTCTGCTGTTATGTTCTCATTAAAGGTCTAGAGGAGAGGAAACACCTGCAAACGTCTGCTGTAACCTCAGTCCAGAAAACCTGACCCAAACTGAACCATTAACCCCCTGTAGTCTTTAATAACAGTACATTTGTGAACACACTTCTTACTTAATCTCAGCTCAACATGAACTGAGTTAGATGATGATGATGATGATGAGTCTGGTGAGGGAGAACCAAAGCTTAAAGCCAGTGGACTTCAGTGGAGTCGGGCTAACATTATCGTTTATATGAGACTCAGTTATGCTGCATACAAGAGAGGAACATATGCTCACTGCCATATTTACCTTCCAACCAACTAATGCTACCCATACATGAAAATACTTTTAACACAGTAAAATCTGACACCCTCTCACATCTAAAGACAAGTCACAGACTAAGATTTTGCAAAGACTGGGGATCTTGCAGGGTCACTATTTGCAAGACAGATTCTTTCTGAGATTATTTTACTCTTATTTATACAGTGAGTCCAAGAAGTATTTGATCCCTTGTTGATTTTCTTCGTTGGCCCACTAATAAAGACATGATCATTCTATACTTTTAATGGTAGATGTATTCTTACATGGAGAGACAGAATATCAAAAAGAAAATCCAGAAAATAAATCTAAGGAATATATATTAATTGATTTGTATTTCATGGAGTGAAATAAGTATTTGATCCCTTAGTATTCATTAGCAGTTCTGGCTTTTACAGACCAGTTAGACACTCCCAATCAACTTGTTACCTGACCTGAAGCCACCTGTTCTCACTAATCACTTGTGTGAAAAACACCTGTCCACAGAATCAGACAGATCACACAGATTTCAAGTCTCCAACATGGGTAAAACCAAAGAGCTGTCACAGGACCTCAGAGTCAGAATTGTTGACCTTCACAAAGCTGGAATGGGCTACAAAAAGATTAGTAAGGTGTTGGATGTGAAAGTAACAACTATTGGTGCAATTATCAGAAAGTTTAAAGAGTATAACATGACAATCAACAGACCTCGGCCCGGTGCTCCAAAGAAGATTTCGCCTCGTGGGGTGGCAATGATGCTGAGAACGGTCAGAAATCGTCCTGCAACCACTCGGCAGGAGTTAGCAAATGACCTGAAGGCAGCTGGGACCACAGTTTGCAAGGAAACAATTGGCAACACTTTGCGCAACAATGGATTCACATCCTGCAGTGCCCGAAAGGTACCCCTGCTGAAGAGAGCACATGTGGAGGCGCGCCTCAAGTATGCCAATGATCATTTGAAAGATGAACCAAGTTATTGGGAGAAGGTTTTGTGGTCAGACGAGACCAAAATTGAACTTTTTGGCCTCAACTCCACCCGCCATGTGTGGAGGAAGAAAAATGCTGCCTATGACCCCAAGAACACTGTGCCCACCGTCAAGCATGGAGGTGGAAGCATAATGTTTTGGGGGTGTTTCTCTGCCAAGGGTACAGGGCTACTTCACCGCATCACTGGGAAGATGGATGGAGCCATGTACCGCACAATCCTGAGGGACAACCTCCTCCCCTCTGCCAGGGATCTGAAAATGGGCCGTGGTTGGGTCTTCCAACATGATAACGACCCTAAACATACAGCAAAGGATTGGCTCAAGAAAAATCACATTAAGGTCATGGAGTGGCCCAGCCAGTCGCCAGACCTCAATCCGATCGAAAATCTATGGAGGGAGCTGAAGGTCAGAGTTGCCAAGCGACAGCCCACCAACCTTCATGATTTAGAGAGGATCTGCAAAGAAGAGTGGGCCAAAATTCCCCCTGGTGTGTGTGCTAAACTTGTGGTTAACTACAACAAACGTCTCACCGCTGTGCTTGCAAACAAAGGCTTTGCCACTAAGTATTGAGTGTGTTTGGCAAGAGGGATCAAATACTTATTTTCCTCATTGAAATACAAATTAATTAAAATATATTCTTTAAAATTATATTCTGGATTTTTGTCTTGATATTCTGTCTCTCCATGTTAGAATATATCTACCATTAAAAGTGCAGAAGGATAGTGTCTTTATTAGTGGGCAAACAAAGAAAATCAGCAAGGGATCAAATACTTCTTGGACTCACTGTATATACTTTTATTATTTAATATTTTTTCACTCTGTTCTCCTCCTTTTCTACACTTTAGGAGAATCAAGGTTTCTGAGCCACAGCTGGAATCTCATCCATGTCCAGTTCCGCAAACGTTCCCGTGCTTGAAAAAGACAAGAAAAAAAGAAAAGGTTCAATCCTAATCACCTACACTGAACCATTGAGATGACGCGATCGCACCTCAACTCTAGCAAGACTTTTATGATTTTATCCAGACTCTGGAAATTTGTCTGCGACAGTAAATTCGCTTAGAAATCATTTGGTCAGGTCATCATAAGATGAATGCTTTTAGGTGATGTCAACTAAGATGACAACTACTGATCATTTAGATTATTTTTTTTATTTATGAGGTGTAGTTAATGTACTACTAATAAGCCTTGATGATATGACAAGATTTTACTATTAGTAAATCATTATTATTTTTTAGTAAATCATTACCAAAAAATCCACTTCACTGGAAAAAACTTGAAGTTCTGACCAATTGCATGTTATGTTATGTTATGTTATTTTTATCCACTAGCAACATTAGTAATCAGAAGGTGTGGGAGTAGGGTTTCCAACCATCCCCTAAAATACGTAATCATCCTGTAACCAGACACTAAAAAACGTGTTACGTATTAAACAGATATGGGACATTTTTTCTTCCTCAGCAGCTCTGTCATGTTATACTCAAAAAATAATAAACAGAGCAAGTGCTTCTCATTGGTCGGAAAACAATTCTCTCCACCAATCAGAAGCCCTGCCTGTGTTGCTGCCCAAGCTAACCAAAATGTTCTAACTAGCTGAAGTAAATAACTTATTCTGAGTCTTGCAGTTTAGCCTGTTTTTCATTTTCTTTTTGAAGTAGACAAGATTTAGCTATTTTTTCTGGTACTGAAAGTTTTATTAATATATGGGCTTATATGTGGCTAATTACGGTACTAAAATAATTATTATGTGGTTTTAAAAAGTGCCTAATTGTGGTACTTTAAATATTATTAATATATGGTCTAAAAAGTGGCTAATTATGGTGCTAGGATTATTATTGACATTTGGTCTAAAAGTGGCTAATTATAGCCACTATAAATATAGTATAATTATAATTATACTATAAATTATAGTACCACAATTAGCCACTTTTTAGACCATTTATCAACAATAATTATAGTCTTTAATTATTGTTAAAATGTGGTCTTAAAAATGGCTAATTGTGGTACTAGAATTGTTATTATGTGGTCTTAAAAAGTGGCTAATTATTGATGAGACAATCTGATCAGTGTAAAACACACCTGAGAGGTGTTGGAATTATTATGAACTGCTAATAAACATGTGATTTATTAGCGCGCGCAGAAGGACTCTGTCCAATCAGATCGCTTATCTGACCCAAACAGCACTGTAGGGGGCGTGTCCTTAGCGCAGCGGCTCCCGCCACACGGTTCACTGTTGCCAAGCAACAAGTCCACAAACTTAACTGAGCTGTGAGCTGCGGGTCTTCAGTGAGAGCGTAGGTGAGTAAATAGCGTATTATTTCTCATTAATATATTAATAAGCTGTTATGTTATTAACTAAGTAGCTTAAAACATATAGATGAAAACGTTGATGTGTGAAGTCCCCACAATAAGCATTAACCTTAGATGCATTAAAGAAGGTTGTAGCTGTTTAGTACTAGATAACTCACTTTAAACTGTGTTAGCTAACGTTAGCTAACTAGCTAGGTTAGCTAGGTTATTTCAGTAGCAAACTAACTAGCTAGCAAGGTTAGTGTTTTAACACGTTATAAATACACCTAGTAAAATATGGACATTTTAAGGGTTTTGGTAACACTGCTTCTTTAAAAGACCCAGTGCAGGTGAGAAGCCTTGGCTTATGTGTCATAGACCTTTTAAAAGTTGTGTAAAGTTCCTTACAGCACACTGTCCTTTACTTTATTTAACTCATTAAGTTCCTAAGTGACATATTCTGAACATCACAGGATAGTGTTTCAGTGTGTTGTGTGTTTGTTTATTTCATCTGATTTACTGTATGTATGTAGCTAGGTGTGCTGGATTAAATTAAGAGTTATTTGAAGTGTATTATTGCTATTATTATATGCTTCAATTGGTCTTTTTCAACCATTTATCTATTCATATGCTTAAATGAATGTTTACGTTCCAAATAGTTCTTGTGTCATGTATATTACATTAGGATTTTAACCGTAAAATATTATGTGCCCACAATAAGAAACAAATTGAATAATTTGCTCACTTAATTTAGTTTTGCCATAATAATCAGAAATGGTCTAAGCTTGTATGGATTAATTTGCTTTGACTAATAATGGTGGTCATTCCAAGAGTACAGTGAAACACTGTTTGTGTTATTATTATTATGAGGCAATTCGTACTGAGAAAGAAATGTCTCTCTGTAAAGAGTATTTTCAGCTGTTGCTGATGCATGGCTAAAAGACAGAGATCATCATAGGTGCATCATAGTTTTAGAGAAAACACAATAATTTGAATAATTGTGGAAAAACCTAACTTGCAATAATTTGAAAGAAGCTTCATTCTGCTGAGGCAATGTTATCAGTACCTTCACTGACTGGTCAACTGGCCCGAATTGCCATCTGCTTTTAGATCTGTGGAAATAGATCTTCAAAAATTGCACATTCACTAAGTGTGATTTGTGCTTGTACATTTGTGCTATATGTAAGAAAAAGCATGTCTCATGACTCAGCATGTGCAAGACATCCATATTCACCATACCTATGCTTGAGCAATGGGCAGCTTTGCTGCAGTGCCCGGGGAGCAGTGAGGTTTAAATGAGTTAGGGTGTAGTGAAACATGATAATGAGTATGAACTTCTGTTAAATAGCCCACCGCCATTCTTCCACAGCATTGTGAAATACAGCGCTTTCATCAGGATTTCAGTGCTAGCGATGGAAGCATAGCGCGGCCATGCAAAGAAATCACTATTTTTACACTATTAACAAGCTAGAAGTTGCCCCCACACTTCGTTAGTAGAATTCTGAGGACCCTGACATTTAAAACGAGGGACTGAGAACTTTGAGAGTGCACAGCATTGTAAGCCTGCATCAGCTTTTTGACAAAATTTTGTACGTGTTACAGTTTCACTTCACCTAAAGTCCATTTTTCACACTGAATTTCTCCTTTAAGATACCTGCTCAAGGGCCCAACAGTGGCAGCCCATCAAATTTGGGTATCAAACTCATAATCTTGTCATCAATGGTGTCAATACCTGTGCTCTAACTGCTGACCCACCACTACCCCAAAAGCATTTCTATGATTGTAGGGTATGACCTACACAGTCAGCACAGTTAAAGACAGGTTAAAGATTTTGAATGATGTGTTGGATGATGCCTTCCAACAATACCATCCAAACACAGAGTGAGGGAACATTTTTTTGGCGAATGTTCATTCTGGGGAGTTGTTAAACCTATGGTAAGGCACATTCAAGGTATTCTGGTGGCTTATAATTGTTTTTATCACAATTTAATATGATTTTTAAACATATTAAAGGGAGATGGTGGTTGGTGGATTTGACTAAATTGTCAAATTAATCAACTTTATCAGCCTCAAATAAAGATAATACATACAGTGGGTTGGGACCAAAGTACCTGGGTGTTTGGCCTACCAGCCAAAGCCTACACTCTTAGAGTCTGTGGTTTAAAGTGTTATTTTCTACTCTGTTGTGTTTTAGGGCACCTGTATTAGCAAAAGTGATCAGAACAATCTGAGCAAAATGATTCAGAAAAGTTGAAATCTCTGGAGTTTGTGACAGAATAAAAGACCCTGTTGCTCTATAATAAGTCTCCCTAACAAGGAGAACACTGCTCTATTCATATCCATCAATTTGCCATCTGTCTGTTTCAATACACACTTCACAATTGTGTTTACAGGTGGCTCAGTCTTTTACTGTTCAATAAAAGTTTTCTAAAATGTCTCAAAGGTACTGTACTGTTCTTTTCATGGTTACAGGTATTTTGTTATAAGAATGAGTACTGGTCGGACTGTGGAGGGTGCAGGCTGCATCACTTGGTGGGGATTTGGACCAGCAAGAGATCTTCTCAATGCAGGTGAGATCAGTTAGTTCCTTATTCTAATACACATGTAAAGTATTTGCCAGTACATTCTTTTTTAACCACCTAGACTGGGCACATTTCTAATACCAGATCCCATTCTCATATGCACACAGGCACTTTAAGGCCAGCGGGGGAGGTAAATGTTCTTCTGTTGGGAGCTGCAGACCCAAAACACATTCTGAAGACCATTGCAGGTCTAAAAGAGACTGACACGCTTCATGTAGGTGACAAATATGACAATAATACACTACTTGCAAAGTCCTTTTTGCAGTTGTATTGATCAGTTTCATTTTTTTTTCATGTATGCTTAGCATTGAAAACAAGCAGGACAACAAGTTAACTTTACCCCTTTGGATAAACAAGACGTTACCAACTGTGCTTTTAGGTACTTCAGCTTGCCAAAAGGTGATGAACTCCAGGCAGCACTCAGCAAGGATAAATAACCTTTGCTTCACAGTGACACCCAAACACAATGGCCACTATTGTGTTAACACCCATTTGTCATTTGTTGCAATATTTGTATTATCTCTGCAGGTTTGGGTCATTGAGAACAGTATGGAGATTGTTGCAAGGCAGCTGCTGCTGCTCTATCTGTCTCTGACTACTCATGAGATCATGGGCATGCATGGTGAGTGCAAAGTGCATTATATCCATATACAATGTTTGTGGACACCCCTTCTGATACATGCATTCACACACACAGTCTAGTAATTATAGAGAAGTATTACAAATAAAATAGGACTCTCTGGAGCAAAAAAATATTAACTTGGCGTAGCATTGAGGTGTGGAGCAGTGGAACACTGATTTAGGGTAATAAATCTAATACTTTTGGGGTGAGTTGTTGTGGAGTTTTGGAGAAGGTAGAGTTGTGATTATCCAACTTCCTGACCTCATTAACACTGTTGTCATGGAATGCAATCACATTCTCACAGTAGTGCTTTAAAGTGTAGTGGAGACTCTTTTGAAATACATAGGCCTGTCACAATAATTACATTATCAACTTATCATACAATAAATGGACCTTAATAATATTTGATAATCGTGATATCGTCTACTGTGTTTATTTAAATGTTTGTTCACATATATAACATAGAACAGTATTTTAGCCAGTCATGCTAAATGGCCAATGCTTCAATAACTGCAACTCCATAAACACAGTGTGAACTGCAGTAGGTAAATAAAAGAGTATACGTTTTCCAAATTATGATTGTTAAAAAATGTGTTGTATTTAAAAGGGTATAATTGCTTTGTTATTCTATACTATTATCATTAAGTCAGTCGAGTTAAAATCGGTCTTAAAATGACAATAATATAGTTTATCACAATAACTGTTGGCATGATATATCATCCACAAAAAAAAGCTATCATGACAGGCTTAGAAATACACTTAATTTCAAAAGTAATGCTGAAAGAGTTGGTGTCCCAATACTGTTGTCCATATAGTGTATTTTTTCTTGTTATAATATATGACTTGTGTATGATTTGTTTTCCTTTTTTCATTACACAGAAAAGACAGAGGTGTTTCTTGAGCTTTTTGGGAACTCTGAAATTCGCTGTCAGACTGAAGAGACACTGAAACATGTTGCTGCTCAACTTTCTCTAGCAGTCACTGACACGCTTGATGCACACACTCAGGAACACCTGTGCTTCAACACTAGTCTTCTCAAGGTCAGTGGGTGTGTGTAAGTGTGTGGGTGTGTATGTTTATGTCAGCAGGATTGTGGTGACATTCATCAAGCAAGATAATGGCATGCTGTCTTGCAGAGCGGCGGTGTCCTGGGGCCGTAGCCGCTCTACACCCTGGACTTGCCTCCCCTGTACTGCGGTTGGGTGTATGGAACTGGGTGCCTAGTGAGCCAGCAGTAGTTGGCTCTCTTCCCCCGGGGGGTAGTCCTCTGCCCCTCGGTCCTTTCCTGGCCCTTCCCCGACTCCTACTCAGTCTAACATCGCATTACACATACAAACTCATCATACAGCTTACACACATCATATTACACATAGGGTTTTGGGGGGCAGGTGCTCCCTGCTCCTCAATTTTATTTCGCATTTTAGACATTGAGGGCCTTTGGGGGGGCAGTGTGGTTGGGTGCTGTTATTCAGTTCTCATATTACAGCTGTCCCTCCAATTTTAATAGCACTGTAGCTTTCATTCATTCTTCTCATTATACACATTCATATCACTGCAACATGCTGGGTGGGAGCAGGAGGGGGGTCAGGTCTTCTCACACCCTGGTTTCGTGCACCCTGCCTGGGGTGTGGGTCGGGTGGTTGTTCGGGGCCGGGCTGGCTGCTTCCCTAGGTTGCCGCTGGCTTACTGGTGCCCACATGCCCGCATTAGGTGTTTATGTATGTTCTGTGTGTGTGACTGGTGTGCGTGACTGGTGTGTGTGACTGGTCTGTGAGTGAATGTGCACGTGTGCGACGGGTGTATGTGTGACGGATGTGTGTGTGACGGGTGTGTGAATGTGCATGTGTGCGTGAACAGTTGGCCCTGGGTTTGGGGCTGACTGAGCATGGACACCTGTGGGACATGGTTGCGGAGGGCGGGTTTTTGCCCTCCCTACCGCTCCACGCTGCTCTCCGCCGATCGTCACTGCCGTTCCTGGGGGGGTGGGCGTCCGTGGGTCCCTGGGTGCGTGGCCGGATGCCCTAATGTGGTCTCTGGCCCGCCCCCTTGGTGGCCGTGGCCTGGGGGTGGCTTGGGCCCCCTTGGCGTGGGGGGGGGGCCTGCCGGGTGTCGGGCTGTTCCCGGGTGCTTGGGATCTCGGGGGCCGCATGCTCGGCTCGTGCAGGGGGTGCTGGCCTGCCGGGGGGGTGGGCTGCTCGCTTCCTTTGGCTCTCTGGACTCTTGCTCTTTGCCATGGGGGCTTCGTCTGGAGTCTCCCCCGTCCTCATCTGGGGTGTGCGCATGGTTACCATCGGGATGTGTGGCCGCGGGTCTTCTGGGCTCCTAATGGGCTGTGGATGGTCTGGGTCCACTGGGTTCTTCCCTATCTGCCTCTGGATCGCAGGGGCATGGTGGCGGTTTCATGCCTCCATTGTGGTAGGCATTTCATGACATAATCCGTAACACATGACATATTTTTGCAAAAAACAACAGAATAGAAGTAACTGTGCGTGTGTGTGTATGTATTTATGTGTATGTATTAATATGTATGTATATTTATGTATGTGTGTATATGTATAAGCATATGTATCGTTAGATATGTGAGTATGTGTATGTATGTATGTTTGTTTATTTTATGTTTATTTTATTTTATTATTATTATTTTTTTTGTATGTTTGTTTGTTTTTTGTTTAGTTTTTTTTTTTTTCTTTTCTTTTTCTTCTTCTTGTACCCCCCTCCTGTACCTCACACTCCGATCCTTCCAACCCTGAACTCCCACAACTATATCCACACAAAATATATATATATAAAAAAAATAATAATAATAAAATATATATATAAAAAAAATAATAATAATAATAATAATAATAATAATAATAAAAAAATAAAATAAATAAATAAATAAAAATAAAGTATTAATTGTCCTCCGAAGAGGGGGGGTGGTGGTTGGGCCAAAAAAAAAAAAAAAAAAGATAATGGCATGATACCTGATAAATTTCAATCAGGAATGCCTGAAATAGACAAACTAATATGAGTATATGACAATGTACATTTTATGCACAATGTAAAACTCAATTCTAAAGCATACAGTTTAAAATGTTTTTTGTTTTTTTCTTGTCTGTCCATATTGTAGTATGCATCCATATATAAACTGCAAACCAACAATTTGTTTGTAATATTTCCAAACATTACCTAACTATTTTGAGTTAGGTGAACATTTTTAGCCACATGTACATTAAAACAGGAATATTTGGGTTGATTACAATAACAGTAAATCTGTTGCCATTGACTGCTTCTTTTTATTGGCTTTTGGCACTATCTATTTGCATACTTGGTATGTCCTCCAGTTTCTTTCTTTATTTTGTTATTTTTTCCCATTTTCTCCCCAATTTACACGGCCAATTGCCCAACCCACTGATTCGGACTCCTCCATCAGTAATATTGCCCCAACACCAGGAGGGTGAAGACTAGCATATGGCTCCTCCAATACATGTGAAGTCAGACTCCGCCTCTTTTTGAACTGCTGCTGATGCAGGATTGCTAAATAGCATCACAGCGCTCTCGAAGGAAAGCCCAGCGACTCAGTTCTGATACATCAGCTCACAGATGCCTTGTGCTGAGTGACATCACCCTTTGGAGTGATGTGGGGAGAGAGCACCATCTGCCCACCAAGGCCAATTAAGCTCTCTCAGGGCTCCGGTAGCCAACTGCAAACTGCAAAAAAGGGATTCAAACCGGCGATCATGTACTCCAGTTTCTGACACTCCACGTCAATGTGTACTCATTCTCTAAAAGCTATCTTATATTAGGATATGGCATCTCTGTTGTTGGCTGTAAGAGCAAGCATAATTTTCTGAGCTGCTAACTATTTGTGTATACTACCCTATTCACCCTATAACATTCTCTTTTACCATCTAATTTTCAAATTTAATATTTCAAATCCATATTTTTACTTAAATAAAATAAAAAAGAAGGATAAAATCAAAATTATTTTGTTCACCAGACTCAGAGTAGAATTATTGTGCAAAACATATATTTTGCTATAACAAAAACATTAAAACATTAAATACACTTGAAATTGAATTAACTCAAGATGTAAGTAAAAATTACTTTAAAAATTGAGGCAATAAATTAGCTCGAATTATTAAGTAAATTAAACTTCTACGGGCTTACAGTGTAGCCACTGATAATTTAATTTAAGTAAGTCCCTCTCAGTAATACTTCCTGTATTTTGCTGTGACCTTTCTTGTAGTTCAAGGAGAGAGATGAGCTAGCTCGACTATTCAAACAGTGGCAGCACCCCCCCTCCTCCCCAGCCAGCGTGTTTAAAGCCTGGGACGCCCGTGTCAGACAACACCTGGGCACACGCTATGACTCCCGCAAAGGCTGCTTCGACTGGGACCTCACCATGAAACTCCATCCTAAAGGGGTTTGTAACTTTCCATACATGTGTGTTTTTTTCATAATAAATTATAATACACTGACATACCAATATCATTGGACAGGAAGTAGTATCGTGCCGTAAGGTAAAGAATGCTGCACTGTCCTGCGAGTCTTTAAGTGTCATATTTAAATCACATCTATATATATTCTTGAATTTAAAATCTGTTCTCTGCTGTCCTTTTTGTCTTGCAGTGTGAAGTCATAAACAGACAGCAGTACATCAAATGGCGGGAGAGGGGCGTGGCTTTTGAGATGCGGGAAGGGTTATATCAGACGACCAATCAGAGTCTGATTTCCACACGCGTATTTAATCACGTAAGTCACTTGGGCATGGGAAGTATCATATTTGCTATGCTTGTGACAGGTCTCTGTGAGAAAGAATTTCACGAAGCATTCTCCCGCATTCTCCGTGTTTCATGATTGACAGAATCTGTCACATACACTGATCTGAGACCTGTTTTGCCAGTTTTTTCATAAAGACGTGCAAACCCAATCACTTGTTTAAGAAACAGTGTTTGTTAGCATGGAGAAGTACCCAAAGGTAAAATTAATAACCTGTCACAACATATTTTAAGCTGATAAATTGTGTTTTAAGACAGTAACTAACAATTGGTACTCAGGAACCCTCAAATAGTACACTTTAGGGCTGCAATGGTTATTCCCCTTAATCTACAGTGCCGATAGTAAAAGTTTCTCGGCCCCTTTGAGTAGCTCTCCTGGAAGCTTCCAAGAAGTTATTTTTAGTTAGTTATTTTTATGGAGGGCATTTAGGTATGTTATGTTAGGTATGTAAATTATAGTTCATTTATCACTTAATGTAAAAACTAATTGTAAGATTAATCGACCACTAGAGAAATCATTACTAGCAGCCCTTTCTCACTTTATGTTACAATTTGTGTTAAAGTAAAAATCTGTACCCTTTAGGACTAGTTTAAGATTTGCAAATTAGATGATTGTTCTACTACCAGTATAAAGAGAGCAATATCCACCTGTGTGTCTGTCTGTGTGTGTTTTAGACAGAGGTGTCAAGTAATGAAATACAAATACTACATTACCTTAACTTAAGTACACATTTTGGTTATCTATACACTATCACACACACCAGACATATGGAGCCTAGTATGAAGATGATCCCTGCAGAGACTCAAGAGAACTCTAGCAAAATGTCCCAACTAAGCTTCTTTAATATATTTGCATTCTACTATGCATAAATGCATTTATTTTTAGTGGACATATATGTGGTTGAAAGTAGAATGGGATTTAGTAGAATGGGATGCCTAGTGCATCCCAAAATGTTCAACAGTAACATTTTGATATAATATTATAGTCATTATGGCTTTTAGAAATGTTTTAGAGAGGGGGGTAGTGCACTATAGGCTCTTGTGGACTAATGTAAAAAATTAGTAGTTTTGACAGCCATACTTTTTTTTTACTTGAGAAAAAGCTTAAGTTGTTACTTCAACTTCTACAGAAGTATTTTAAACCCTAGTATCTATACTTCTGAGTAATGAATGTGAATACGTTTGACACATTTGATACATTTGATTTCAGAGAGGAGACAGGATGGCAGTAAGAGGATACTGGGGAGACGTTGTCTCGAGTCCCTACCTCTCTTTTGGCATTGAAACTGAGAACAAAGATCTTCTGAAGACACAAAACAAGCAGCATGTGAAGGTAAAGGAAAACAACAATAACACCAGAGACAAAACTATTCATAAAATGTCACCATGAATTGTGAGGTGTTATATCTGCCCAGCCTGCTCATGGCAAGATTTATGATGAATTATCAGAGTTTGAGCGAGACCTAGTGGGTGCCAGATTAATGGGACACAATTTGTGCAGGTATTTAAGATTCTTAGTCGGTTCACAGTTTGTACTTGAAAAATGACATAGAAGGCATTTATGATTGTGACCAGGTGGTGTCTGGCTAGAATTGTCCATTGACTTTGGCAGAAATCACATTCACATTCAGTGCAGTAGGAATTTACACCTATTCCACAGGTCAGTGCAGTGTTCTGTAGCTGACAAAAGTTGAGGGTCACAAAACTATTTGCTAACTATAGCAAATAGTTACTGTAACTGTTACTGTAAAATTTAAAAAAATGTTGAGCATTCTTTGGTCTCTCAAAAGAAACATATATTTTTTAGTTTTAATAATCTTTAAGTAAGGTTATGGTTGTATTTTACTTAGTTTAAAACCTTTACATTACATGGATGTGTGAACCAGCAACAGTTTTCTTTGGCACCATATGAAGAACACTTTTTGGCACCTGGTCAAGTGTTAAGAAACAATAGTTAACATGTATCTCTCCTCTTTTTATAGCACTATACAACTTTCTTTCTCTTATCTATTTGGATCCATTACTAGTTAATCTTTCTCATTTAAGCAGATCAGGCAAGTTACGTTTAAGGAATATTCCAGTGTCTTTTTTTTAGTCAGTCACCATACTTTTAATGCATTTAAGTTTCTTTGTACATAGTAAAATCAGAAAACCTGTTGATGTCAAGCTCTTATAACAAAAAAACAACTTAACTTAGGTTCAGTTTATGTAAAGATATTGCACCCTATTTTCCCTTAATCCCTTATTTTTTTTGTCTCTTTATTAGACGGCTCAGGATATCTCTATAGTGAACGTCCAGATGCTGTTTGAGTCTCTCTCAGCTAGAGGGGGCCACCGTGGTGATTCACAGAATGGCTCAAACAGTCACGCAACAGAAACACAACCACAGCCTGGTGCATCAACCAATGATGAAACAGAGCAGCATCCCCAGAATCAAAACTCTGCAGAGAACCAAACAACCAAAAAAGAGACACAAGTAGTCGATACAGAGAGACAAATACAAACAGAAGTAAATACACAACCCAAAACACAGCACAGGACTATTCAATCAGGTAACAGCATTAATCTGATCTGAATCTGATCCAGCACTGTATTAATGCATCTATTCATTTTTTTGTTTACCCTTACAGTTACAGCTTCAAATTGTGTTAGGGATTATAGCATCTCTATTGTTTCTACTATGGGCATAGCACACTGCTAACTACACTATATTACTTTGGGGAGAATTACACACATTGTATTTACATGTGTGTAAAATTATTCAATATTGCTCTACTACCCAACTCCACATGCTTCTTTTAGCCGAATCCAAAACTGTGTATTCTCAGAAATTCAATTTCCAAATCCTGACTGTAGGGGAAGCCCAGACGCAAGAATTACAAATTTGACAATATACTGATCTAAGTCCTAATAGTGATATGAGATTACAATGATGTATTATAAAAAAAATGGTAACCAGAACAATGTGCCATTGTTGCAAAGCAACAAAAACTTGAAGTACTAATAATTTTGTACTATTATTGTAATCATTATTATACACTTTTACAATACATTAAAATCCTTTGCTCTAAAGATCAGGGTCAGGAAGGTTACAGCTCCCCTGGAGCAGAAATGGTTAAGTGCCTTGCTTGAGGGCCCAACAGTATCAGCTTTGCAGATGTGGATACCAAACCCAAAATCCTGTCATAAATAATCTGGATGTATAATTAGGCTGTATTTGAAGGGATGTGTTCTTTCTTGTTCTTCTCCTGGAGGATAACCATCAAAAATGACTTGATTTGCCAATAAAATATTACACATGTCACAGAACTCACAAAGCATTAATTAAGTGGATTAAGGGAAAAGGAAGATCAGACGTTATCAGATTTAAACAAGTATCAGGTAGGTGTCAGATAGTGAAGTACAAATAACTTGTTACCTTGCTTAAGTAGAAAAGTTGGTTATCTATACTTGCTATCTATTTTTTCATTCTGGCTTGTCATTGTTTAAAAAATGGTTGGATGAGAAGTATATAAAAACATACCATCACATCACACTCCAGCAAGGACATAGCAGACATATGTAGGCTAGTATGAAGATGATCCGTGCAGAGACTTAAGGTAATTCGAGCCAAAATAAGCTTCTTTAATATATTTACATTGTATTTCAATTCCATATATGTGACTTACAGGCAGCAAAGTGAATCCCACATTTTTCAACATTAATATTTAGAAAAATGTGTTTACATTACTTTTACTTTTATACTTTAAGTAGTTTTGAAACCAGTAATTTTACTTAAGTATATATATATATATATATATATATATATATATATATATATATATAGAGAGAGAGAGAGAGAGAGAGAGAGAGAGCTCTTATAAGAGCTCTCTCTTAAAATAAGAGACCACTTAAAAATGATGAATTTCTTTGATTTTACCAAATTGAAAACCTCTGGAATATAACCAAGAGGAAGATGGATGATCACAAGCCATCAAACCTGAAAGCTGAACTGTTTGAATTTTTGCACCAGGAGTGGCATAAATGTATCCAAAAGCAGTGTGTAAGACTGATGGAGGAGAACATGCAAAGATGCATGAAAACAGATTAAAAACCAGGGTTATTCCACCAAATACTGATTTCTAAACTCTTAAAACTTATGATTATGAACTTGTTCTCTTTGCATTATTTGAGGTCTGAAAGCTCTGCATCTTTTTAGTTATTTATATATATATATATATATATATATATATATATATATATATATATATATATATATATATATATACGATGTACACTCAGTAAATCAGTGTCTGCTTTTAGTGTGTATTGGGGCTGTGTATTGGCACACATCTGGATATATGATACGTATCACAATACAAAGGATATTGAGATTTAAGTTTTATAATAACTCATCCATTTTTCTCAAAGTCTTAACTATGTTTCTAACTGTACTTGTGTACATGGCTTGTGGGCATGTGTAGAGTTGATGAGCCTGGGTGGAGTGAGTGTATCATTTCTATCTCCGGATTCCCTGTCTAAACTACCCGTGAAAAGCAGATACAGTCATCTGTTCAACGTCATTTACTGTTCAGCAAGGTATGACATTTATGCCTTTTTCTTTTGCACACAAATGTATTTTTTTTAGGGATTACATTAATGTATTGGTTGTCATATTGATTCTAACCACCTTGTACATGTTCTGTCTCATCAGCATGGTCCATCAGTTAGATTCTTCACTAAAGGGAATAGCTGCACCGGATGCTCTCCTGATTGTGGAACTCGCCAAGTAGGTCTAACTTTCACTTTGTGATTTTGCTAACATCCAGTTAGGGACTGAACACAGTGTGCAAGCTGTTAATTGCCTTGTTGCTGATCTTTATTGTGTGTTGGTGTGTTTTTGTGTGTTCAAGGTACCTGCTGGATTTGTCTAAGGAGCAGGAGGCAGCTTTTGCAGTGAAGGTTGAACAGATTGCTAAAGAAGCAGGATTCATACCAATTTGTAACCAGAGTGGTGATGCATATGCTGTATTCACACTGCAGAAGAGCTGATGAGATCACACACAGCCTAAGCACATACCCTCAGTTGTTATGTCAATGTACTCATGGTCATTAGACTCTGAAAGAAAAACCCATGGTACAACACAACTCTGAACATAGGGGAACGGAATTATGCTGACAATTCAGATCAGTGTTTCCTATTTTGTGTTAAAAAAGGATGAACACAGTTTGGTTAACTGGCCTTCCATATAGAGCAGAGAATGAGGTAAAACAAAAAATGAAACCCAGAATAATAAAGACAGAACAATACAAGAGTTTGGTTAAATGGACATGTTTTAGTGTGCAATAATTATTATACAGTTAGCAAACCACTATTAATATTTATTACTTCTTATGTGCAATTAGCCACTAAATACTGGTGAAATATTGTATATTTTAGTGGTGAAATCTTATATATATATTGGTGTTTATTCATTTCCAACGACCTCCAACCTTTCCTTTGCCACCCGTGCCTTTCTTACTGTAAACAAAACAAAGATAATTACATTACTGTCACCATAAACCATATTCTATGAAGAAAATCCACACTTATTATCAGTTATTTTTTCTTTTACCAGACTCCACTAAAAAAGATGATCTTACAATTTCTGAGCGTGAGAGATGCGATTCAGAAGAACTTTAATCTAGAAATAGATCAAACAAGTAAAGTATTATTGATAAGGTTGACAATTTTATTGTAGATTAAAATGTAAAATTTGAAATCTAAATGTTATTCTGACCTCATATTTCTGCCTCCTCATCTTCTCCATCAGGTCAAACTTCTCAGACTCCAACTCGTAGATCCACTCCGACATCTCTCGAGCACGCTCTCTACACACACATTTTCATCATACATTTATATAATCATAAGAGATTTATATACAATGTTTTGTACATAACTCCACCTTAATGGTATACAGGTAGAGAATGTATTCCATCTCTCTATCATCTGTGGGTATGTGTTAGCCATCTTCTAACCCTTTCAGTAACTGACAAATTGTTTTTCAAACTGAAAATTGTAATCTATAGTTGAAAGAAAAAAAGTAATTTAACTTGTTTTTTTTCTGCATTAATTATTATTAAAATGTTGTCTGATTATTATCTACATCACAATGATAGACAAACGCACTCTTAACTAAGCTAATGATAATACACAAACAGTGTATTAGAAAAAGTAAGTAAACCATTAAATTTATTAATCATAGATACATTTTTACTGGCCGTCACATGCACTGAATGCTTTCTGTAGCTGCAAATAAGATCTAAACAACAATGAGAGAGTTTTACCCCAGTGCTTTCTGTGACAACTCTTAATTTTGGTCAATATTCAGGCCTTGTGCACTTTATTAATAGGCTAAAATCCACTTTTTCTTGTTCTTTGTGAAATACCATAGATTTATCTGAGTTGTATATGCATGCTTCATATGAAACTCTTTCACACCATCAATGTAGCTAGTAAAAGATGATCTTCAGAAAAATGAGTCAGTCAGGAAAAGCACTGTGTCTATGTCAACCTGTGAATTAGTATTCATGGCCTTGCCCACCTTGGCTCGCGACCGCCATGACCCATTGATCGTTTAAATGAGGTACCTGGAATTTAACCATAACTAGGTAAAAAGCAGAATTCGGGTAAACAGTGTAAATTAGCTAACTAATCAATATTTAGAGCTTCCCATCGTGACCCTGGGGTTGGTTTATACTTTTTGGACCTGGACTACCCACCCCTGTGTGTAACTATAGGATTTACATAGGATCTCCAGTGGATTTCACGTTTTACAGAGAGGTCAGTGGCTGAACTGCACTTAGCAGGGCATCATTACACATGTTTTAAAGTAATGTATGACATTGCAAAAACTGTTATTAATGTACTGTTTAATGCAATGTATGGACAACTGTTTCTAACTGTTGTCCGTTTTGCTGCCTTCTGATGTTGCAGTGCTGTTAGCCAATCTGAGGTGATATGTTTGCATGTATGAATATTCATGAGCAAAAGCTAAAAATCCTATCATTCTTCCCTGCCCAATCCAAAAAAAAAATTCACAAAAACCAGCTCACTTGACATTAATTTATATAAGAGGGCACAACTATACATTTTAAAATTAATTAAAAAAATGGAATGAGACCTTTATACATTCAATAATGCGTCTCACTAATAGAGTCTCACTAACTTTTTCTAGCCTGTACTTCCAGACATTTAAATATTTATTTTTTGCTACCTAAACAGTTTGAATATTGTTGGTGTATACCTCAGTCCATCCTCTCTCAGGTTGTCAATAGCGAGTGGTTTGCGTCTTTCTGCCAGAGTCTTCCTTTTTATTTCCCTCCCTGTTTGTCTCTTTCCTCTCCTCTGCTCTACCTGTGCCAATAAACACACATGATTCACAGTCAGACAGAAATCTTAAAACATTAGAAAGGAAGGACCAATACTGTCTCCATAGAGACAACATTGAAAAGGCATGGATTTTTCAGAAAGCCTTCAAACCTTAGCTAGAAAGCCTCCAAAATGTGCTCCCATATTAGACAGAACTTTCTTCTTCTTTGCCTCATCTTCAGCTCGCTTCTTCGCCTCTTCATCCTCCTTTCTCTGACGCTCCTCCTGAAAACAGAGAGAACAGAAGTGGTCTTTATAAGCAATGCAACAGCTGCTTATGTAGAGCTTGTTATCCAAGTAACCCGCCTTGCTCTCACCGCAATCCTGGTCTGTCTGTCTCTCTCTTTCTCAGCTCGGACCCTCTGCTGCTCGGCTCTCTCAGCCCTGCGATTCTCCTGATGCATGAACACACACACACACACACACACAAACAAAAACACTTTAGTTAGAAACTGCAAGTCACATTTCTGCTATATTCCCATTTTGTTACAACAATAATAAGAAGAAACAAATGAATAAATGTTTAAATCAATCTCTATATGCTACATCAAAGATGCAGAGCCCCCCCCTCCCCCCAAAAAAAGAAGAAATATCAACAAATTCTCTGTCTGTAAAAATACAGTTTTTTTATTCATATTAATCATATTTATGCAAAGTTAACTGCTTTACCCTTTTTGCCCTGTAGATGGCACCAATATACTATTCACTATTTTCTCCCTATAAGGCCATTGTTCATTGTACATTGGTGTTGAGTGAATGAAACTATTCAAACAGAAACTGACTGCTATGTAGTACTCTAGTAGTATTTTGAACTGAAGGTCATTGTTGTGGTGCTCAACAATGGACACTGTGATATGAAGTGTGTTTTAAAATGCAGAATGGGCGTAGTTTGGAAAGATAATAACGAATGACACTTTGGTGTCATCAAGAGGGCAGAGATCATAAAGATGGTCCTATATATCTATATATCCTATATTATCTGAGGATAAAATTATGATCCTCTGAATATATTGGAAATTAGGATAATAATTTTAAGAGTATTTGTAGATAATTATCTTGATGGATGGAAAGATAGATTCTAACAATTCTCTCTTTCAGAGCGATCAGTTCTTCCTCTTCTCTCTTCCTCTGGTCAAAGTGAACTTCAATCAGGGTTTGCAGCTCTAGTAGATCTTTCTCCATCCGCTTCCTGTGGATGTCCTACAGAAATAATGAAACTTAGCTGGAGGAACTGGAGCAGAGAGAGATCGTACTGAAATGCAGAAGTGTGTGAGAAACTGTGCGTTGATGCTGATTGTGGGAAAAATACTTACATCAAAGTCCACTCGTTCCCCTTCTGGGATTTTAGGAGCCAGTTGAGAGTGCATTGGCCTAAAACACACACACAAAGTATCTGCTCCTGTGTGTGTATATGTCTATATGTGTATTATGGGTTGGACGATATGGCCCTGGATATGAATATTTCATGGTATTTACACAATAACGACACTCTTGGCAATATGACAAAACACTGATTTTTTTTTAAGAATACACTACTGCAACAAAATTTATTGTTGCATATGATATGACAGACATACCCCTAATTCAGATAAAAAAAATGCAAGAATATCACATTTGTAACAGAGGTCTATGATCCAGAATGTCATGATACTAATAATACACTCCAAATATCTCCATATTTCCAGGTCTAAAGTAAAATTAATAATTCTGGACAGATATAATCTGTCTCTAGTAGATACATTGGGGAAAAAAGTAATTAGTCAGTCACCAATTGTGCAAGTTCTCCCACTTAAAAAGATGACAGGGCCTGTAGTTGACATCATTGGTAGATAAAATGAGAAAAAAAATCACATTGTCTGATTTGTAAAGATTTTTTTTGCAAATAATGGTGGAAAATAAGTATTTGGTCAATAACAATACTGTGTAATATATCCTTTGTTGGCAATGAGAGAGGTCAAACGTTTTCTGTTGTTGCTAGTATGTTGGCCCATTCCTTCCTGCAAATCTTCTCTAAAGCAGTGATGTTTTGGGGCTGTCGGGGGGCAACACGGACTTAAACTCCCTCCAAATGTTTTCTATGGGGTTGAGATCTGGAGACTGGCTAGGCCACTTCAGGACCTTGAAATGCTTTTTATGAAGCCACTCCTTTGTTGCCCTGATGATGTCAATTACAGGCCTCTCTCTTCTTTTTAAGTGGGAGAACTTGCACAATTGATGACTGACTAAAATGTTTTTACTTTTTACTGTATATAATGGGAATGAGAACAGTCTGAATTCTTCTTTTGCTAAAAACAGCAAACAATTATAACCCTGGTGTGATTAGGGGTGGTTGATATGGGACGATATTTCAGGGTATAATATCACTCGCAATATTAAAAAATGTTGGTGATTTTATTGCGTATGATACAAAATGGCGCACCCCTAGTATGTGTGTGAGTGTAAAGAGAATGAGTAAAGTTAGTCGTACTTGTATTTTGGCCGTTCTTCTTCAAAGCCTAAACAGAACAAGGAGAGACACAATATGAAGAACATAAACTGTAGTTAGTCAATCACAAATCTGATCTCCAGTTAGTGAACTAAAACAGAATTATCTTTTATTAAGTAGACTTCAGTTATTACAGTTATCTTTCAAATGCCTTGTTATACTTTGACAAACACTGATGTTAATCAATCTAGTCAAATGCTTCTTAAGCAGAATAGAAAAGAAAGACAAAGATACAGTACTGAGGATCATCAGGATGTTTTTTGGCAAATGTAAGATGAGCCGTTTTTTTAGGTCAGCAGTTTTTTTGTCTTGGAACTCTTTCATGGAGACCATTTTTGACCAGTCTCTATCTTGTTATTGAATTATTAACACTGACCTTAACTGATGAAAGTGAGACCTGCAGTTCTATAAATGTTGTTCTCGGTTCTTTTGTGACCTCCTGGATGAGTTGTCCATGCCCTTTTGGAATAATTTTGGTTGTCCGGTCACTCCTGGGAAGGTTCACCAGTGTTCCATGTTTTCTCCATTAGTGTATAATAGCTCTCACTGTAGTTCTCTGGAGTTCCAAAGCTTTAGAAATTACTTTATATTAGCGCTGTCATTGTTGAGGCATTAACGCACGCTGTTAATTTGCAATCAGTAAGGCGTTACTATTTTTTTTAACGCAAGTTAATTAAGGCACCAAGTTTGACTCCTACTTCCGCCGTAACCTGCCCCGCCCCCGCCCAACGCACTGATCTATTTTTTGGCTGAACGACTGAACGGCGGCACTCTTACGGTGTGCAGCATTAACTCCGGTTCAGACTTCCAGCTCAGACCCTGTTAGAGTTCTCCCTTACTCCTGCACTTCACTGCTCCTCATCTCTGATATTTTTTAAATATTCAAATTAAGTTCGAAAATCAGAAATCCCCACAACCAATTTTACAGTCCAGTTTATCACGCATTCTTTGTTCCAGCACCCTATGTTGATTTTATCTCCCCTCAAACATACAAGTATATACTAGTATTTTATCTGACACCACTAATATATTTTTTACATTCATTTTTTTATTTACATTTAAATATCCACTAATAATTTACGTATGAAAAAAAACCCAAATACGATTAATCGGTTAATCACAGAATTTTGTTGTGATTAATCAGATTAATCGATTGACACCACTACTTTCTAACCTTTTCTAAACTGACAGATAATCAATGACTTCATCTGGTTTTGAATTTCTTCAGATCGGGGTATAATGTGTTGCTTTTGAGATATTTTAGCTGCTTCATGTTGTCAGACAGGTTCTATTTAAGTGATTTCTTGATTCTCCAGGTCTGGCAGTAACCAGGCCTGCTTATGGTTAATAGAGAAATTCAACCCAGCTTTCCAAAAAGTGTGATTTATCACAGTTAATTTATAGAGGGGCAAACACTTTTATACAAAGGGCTAGATTGGTTTGGATTTTTTTTTAAGTTAATAAGTAAATATATCTTTTAAGCTTTAAAAAAGCTTTTTACATTTACCCAGGTTATATTTGTTTGATATCAAAGTTTGTTATAATGTAAGTATGAAGAAAATGCAAAAATAAAATAAATCTGTAAGAGCAAATACTTTTCCATGCCACTGTATGTGTGTAAGCTTGGAAAAAAGGAGGAATAAACACATAAAAGTGAAATATTATGTACTTTTTCTACTCTTTTCTTCAAGTTACCACAGTTTTCCTTATTATTAGGAATTAGTTATTAGTTTCATAATGAGACACTTTCTTTACAAAGTTATATTTTTATATATTATTCAAAATAGTTCAAATTACATAGTGTGTGACATAGAAGGTCAAGCTACATCTGATCAGTCACCCTTTGTTTCACTCTGTGAACTGAATGCAAAAAATAGTTTTAAGCTTTATGTTTTAGGGTACAAAAAGAAGCTGGATCTTTGAAAATATCTTTCAGATTTCTTTTAACACTCAGCAATTACACCAAAATGTGAATGCAAGAGAATAAAAATAAATTTTATGTTCATGTTCATTATGATACCATGCGGATATCACTGCATGTTATCTACACTGCTCAACTTGACATAAAATTGCAAAGCAAAAATTTGAAACATGATTCTGTCAGCAGTCTCCAGTGTCACCCTGCCACTGCTAAAACCAGGTACCAAAACATGAGTGGTTTGGATACCACACATGCAGTGGAATAGTGCCAAGAGTTGCCCTGCTCTGCTTTTATTGCAGTTCTGTCACAAAAACTCACTACAGGTGATTTAGTGTGTAAAGTATTGAATAGATGACAAACACATGATCACAACACAGCCCTCACCTCCAGCCTGTTCCCTAAAACAGAGCAGAAAGAGATTTTGCTGTTAATGGAGTTCAGCTTTAATACAATTTTTGAAATATAGAACAAAAAGACAAACTGAGCAACTCACTCATGCTCCTCCTCAATGTCAGACATGATGGAAAAGGCAGGCACTAGAAAACAGAGAGAGAGAGAGAGAGAGAAAGAAAATTAAATGCATCAACAATAAGATAAACCTTCTTCAGTCATGTTATTCATGAGAGATTAAATGATCAAGAGGGTTTTGAGAAGTTTCAACAGGGAAACACTGCAGTATTAGCGCCGGCTACAGTTATTATTAGCATTAATCCACAGCCACCAGCTGATAATAACTCATTTCAGAGAAGATTTTGGGATTTATCCAGAAATACACACACCATGTATGCCCAAGTATCGATATGTACATCAGCATGAATCAGGGTACGGCTTGTTAAAATGCAACAATCGTACATATTTAAGACCTTTTAGTCAAATATACCAAATGTCAACAAACCTTTTAAATAATTTCAACAATCCTGTTAAAATACAGTGGTATGAAAAAGTTTGAGCACCCCTGATCATTTCCAGGATTTTCCTTTATTTTCATTTTCATTGGTTGTTCAGATCAGCAATTTCAGTTAAATATATCATATAGCAGATGAACACAGTGATATTTGACAAGTGAAATGCAGTTTATAGGATTTACAGAAAGTGTGAAATAATTATGTTAGCTAAATTGGGCAGGTGCACCACAACATTAAATTACATCAATATTTAGAAGCTCCTCCTATTGCGGAAATAACAGCCTCTAAACACTTCCAATAGCTTCCAATGAGTCTTTCGGAAAATTCTTCTTTACAAATCATCTCCAGTTCAGTCAGGTTTGATGGTTTCTGATCATGAACAGCCCTCTTTAAATCACACCACAGATTTTCTATAATACTCAGGTCTGGGGTCTGAGATGATCATTCCAGAACGTTGTTATTGTTCCTCTGCATGAATGCTTTATTAGATTTTGAGCAGAGTTTAGGGTTGTTGTCTTGTTGAAGTATCCAGCCCCTGCACAACTTGACTACAATGTGACCCACAACTTTAACAAGATTCCCAGCACTGATCACACAGCCCCACAGCATGATGAACCACCAACAAATTTTACTGTGGGCAGCAGTAAAGTGTTTGTCTTGGAATGCTGTGTTCTTTTTCCACCATGCATTCCAATCTCCAAATTACTCAATTTTAGCTTCATCAGTCCACAGCACCTTGTTCCAAAATGAAGCTGGCCTGTCCAAATGTGCTTTAGCTTTAGCATACCTCAAGTGACTCTGTTTGTGGCATGTGCTCAGAAAAGACTTTCTTTCCCATACAGCCTCTACTTGTGTAAAGTGCGCTGAATGTTAAAACAATACACAGTGACTCCATCTGCAGCAAAAGATGTTGATGGTGTAGGTTTTTGGAGCTGATCTGTGGGTTGACTATGACTGTTCTCACCATCCTTCTCCTCTACTTATGTGAGATTTTTCTTGTTCTGCCACTTCAGGTCTTAACTAGAACTGTGCCTGTGATCTTCCATTTTCTCACTATGTGTAAATCTGTGAGATAGCTTTTTAAATTTTCAAATTTGTTTTTCAATAATTAGTGCTGAGGGTATTCAAATTAATAAAACGTAAAGGGTGCCCAAATTTATGCACCTGCTTCATATTGTTTAAAGAATTATTGCACACTTACTGTAAATTCTATAAACTTCATTTCACTTCTCAAATATTACAGAGTTTATCTGCTATATGATATATTTAACTAAAAGTGCTGATCTAAACAACCAATAATTTATAAAGAAAAATCATGAACATTATCAGGGGTGTCCACACTTTTTATACCACTGTAGGTCTGGAAGTGATATAACTGCGTAACTTAGCCTAGAAGAGGGGGTTTACAGAACATTTGTATTAAGCAAATTCCTTTAAAGGAAAGCAATGGGATTTCACTGAGATCAGATTTAGGACGGAGTGAACAGACGTCTGACTGACGGCCAGAAATGGACACGACCACGACTCACAATCAGACAGAAAAGAGCAACTGTGGTTTAACCATGATAACAATGGGGATATGATCTGAAGCTGGCTTGAAGCTTTGATCCCCCAGAATTAACATTTAAAGCTGACCTCATCCAGTCCTCAGCATGAGCTAACATACCGCAGAGAGAGAGAGACAGAAAGAGAGAGATACACATCATTACACTCATAGACATGCTGATCCTGGATTGCCTATAAAATTAACAGATGAGTTAGTCATTAAACAATTCATTGTGTGCAAGTACATTATGTTGCAGGCAGAGAACAGACAGGCCTGGATTGCCTTTTTGTTGCTCATAAATGAAACACACTTATATAAAACTACAAAAAGTTTAATGACGGATAAATTGGCTAAATGATAAATTTGTATTTACAATTTTTCTATACAAAGGTTATTCAGAAATTATATTTACATGTATTATTATCTGCAGTTCTGAAGTATTAACAATATTTGAAACAAATTATATTCATAATGAAGCAATCAATATTCAAGACTTTTATTTGATTCAGCTTTAATTTAAGAAAGTTATCAAAAGGATTGCATTAAAGTGAATAATTTATCAAACAATGACTTCACTGACATCACCATTTATTTCTCCCCAGGCCCTTACTGCAGTGGATCACTGTCCTAATATCTCTAACAAACGAACTACTTCTAACCTCTTTTCTTTATTCCTCTCCTTTCCTCCTCTATCCCACTATTTCCCTTTTAGCTTTACACCCTCTATTGCTAAATGTACATAATTATTTATTAGTTATAAGTAACTTTGGATAAAAGCATCTGCTAAATGTAATGTAATATTGAAAGTTCCTAAAAACAACCACTAAATACAAATTTTGTAATGAATTAATGAAACTACTTATCAGTGAATTGTATTATTACTTTTCATCCTGTAAAAATGGATGGGTTTATATGTTTATATAAAAATGCCTAAAGAAACTCAGTGAATTAAAAGTGCTAAAAAAAAACTCTCATTAAAATTACACCTTGACACCTTGATTCACTTAAATAAACAAATCCATTTTTTCATCCAATTTGGTGAACTGAGAACAAATATCAAGTGCGTCACTGTTCAAATAATTATCAAGTAAATGTTAAAAAAGTAAGTAAAAATAATATATCAGCAGACTTATTTAACATATTAAAATATCAAAATTGAGATAGCAGTATTTAAATGATTTATCATAATCAGCTTGGAACACCCCAAATCTGTAGTGAGGTGGTATCTTGTGAGTGAGGTTGAACTCAACAGGCCAGTGTGCTCATGGCAAGGTGATTTTAATTATCAGAGTTTGAACAAGGTGTAGTTCAGGGGTGTTGGGGGCCAGAAGGAGAAATATATTTAAAGTCACGGGCCACAGACTCTGTAATAAAACAAATAATGAAATATACCGCTTATATACTTAAATATACTTTTTTTCTGATTATTTCATTTACACACCATTTTACTTGACTTACTATCTTTATCTTTGACAGTGTTGTGTAAACTAAGATTTTTCAAATTGATGTTTAATTTCATGATGTCTCTTAATATTAAACTCCTTAATTACGTCCACTTTTAGACTCTTTGGCCCGTTTTTCTGCGCTAGAAATGCGCACTCTCTCCGCTTTTAGACTCTTTGCCCCGTTTCTGACACCTAGTGTTCAAACTTTGAATCTCACATTATAAAAAACGGCTAAATGGCACATTTCATTTCTGAAGTTGGTGGAATTTAACATTCCCCGATCCAGTGTCACAGTGTCACATGTGTACTAGTAATATGGCACAGAATTCATTACCTCCCACAGTGAACAGTGCAGTGGGTGGTAATAATGATCGTGACATCAGCGTCTGTCTAGAAATGTCCTTGTGAATAGATAGAAGTGACAAGCAGCAAAAATCACATCCACATTAAATGGATGAAGCCCCTCCTATCCTTTAGATCAGTGCAGCATTCTTTAGCTTTCATGGAAGAAGCTAAAAGCAGAAATCATGGTACACCCTACTAGTTCCTAATTCCTTTTAAAGACCTCAGCAACAAATATATAATACTGTACAAACAGCTTTTCAGTCAGTTTTTGAGAACAGGAAGGCAATTGGTTGTTTTTTCTTGCTATTAAAAAAATATTAGAAAAAAGACTTTTCAAGAATATTTAAAAGGACATTAATAAGCAGGAACACTTTGTTAATATGTTAAGTGGTTATATTAAATTTGCAAATGCAGAAATTGAAATAGGCCCCTTACCTTTCACAGTCTTCAGGATGTACCAGTGTATGAACCTCAGAAGTGAGTGAAGAATAAACTGATGGAGCGCTGGTCACTGGTTTATACTGTAGAGGAACTCTTCAGTGACGGACAGGGAGGACTGGGTGTGTGATGGACAGGGCGGACTGTGTGGATTACAGGGATTTTGTGGGAGAAATCTTTGTAATGGATGACAGACAGATGAGCACGGATGATAATTACATCCTAACACCATCCACTCGAGGCAAACGTGGAGCTTCTGCCAATCATGAACGACTGAGACGCCACAACAGACATTAAAAAGTCCCTCACAGTGGGGCAGAGTCGTGTGTGTGGTGATTGACAGGTGAATGTAGCTTTATACCCCATATACTAGTTGGAAAGAGGCCAACTATGCAGGATCTAGTCCTGCTACTCTTATGTTATATTTAAGTTAAAGGGTCCCACAAAAAAAGAAAAGAAAAAGGAAATATGTGGGGAATGGGTAAAGAGATGATGTTTTAACATTATCACAGCAGTATACATATTTTGTTTATTAAATGACCAGACTACATATCGTCGTTGTCCTATGAAAAACACTTCTCCATTTTTGTTGATTTTTAGTTTATTACATAATTTTAACAGACAAACTGTCCCCTACACTGTTCCAAAATTTCTTGATGAACGGAACAATAGAAATTCTTCAAAATGACCTAAAATAAACTCTTTTTACATTGACTTCCATTGAAACTTTACAAGTTTTTTCTCTCTCCTATAAAGTTGCAGTTTTGGAGATAAGTGTTTTTTTATTGGACAGCGACAATATGCAATTCTGGTTGAAAGTTACTCATCATAGACATGAATGTTTTGGAATTGTTGGACCTTCGATTTTTTCTGAGACAGAATGAGTGAGGACCTGCATATTTTAGAATTTCTGAAATGAGTGAAAATCAAGTTTCTTTAACTTGTGTTTGTGGACTGCACAGTTACCTGTATTCACAGAATGATTTCTGGAAGTGTTGAGCCATGCAGTGTTTGCCAATATAAAATCATGCCTATCTTTAATGTAGCTCCACCACCTGAGGGCCTAAAAATCACCAGCATCCAGTACTGACCCACAGCCTTATGCCTTTCTCCAGATTCTCTGAATCTTTTAGATCATATGTACTTATTGGTGGGATATATAATAGAATTCTTTTTGTCATTATATGTGAGTATAATAAAACTATTTTGCAGAATGTAAATAAATTGAAATTACAAGATTACAGCATAACAGTTATGATTAGGGGTGTGACGAGACACTAATATCACCAGACGAGACGAGACAAGACACGATATTGGGTTCACGAAAACGAGACGAGACGAGATTTAAAAATAAAATTTTAAAGAAAACGTCAAAAATGAAACACAAACTTAACAGACTGGTTTCTCTCACACATTGATTTTATTAGAAATAGAAATAAGAATAAAAAATAAATATATAGTGCAAACAATAAGTGCAAACCACAACCAGTCATATTAAGACTATGGTTTGTGTTTTTTTCTCCTAAATCTCTTGTAATTTAACTATGCATAACCATAACCAGTCATATTAAGACTATGCTTGAAGTGCAAACAGAGACAGAGCTAGGGGATTAGTACAACTGCCTATGAAACAGTCACGTGTACGATTTACGTACAGTATTTATATATGGTTTGTGTCTTGTTGGTCACTCTGTTACCGTTTATTGTTTCCACAGGAAAGCCAAAATGCAGCCAGACATACAACTTAAATGTAGCAGAAGCATCTTCTATACAAATGCCTGAATTTTCCTCTTCTGCTGAGAGCTGCTCTCCACCATACTCTATCGCTATCGGGTTGCCAGATCCCTCTTTAAAAGTCCACACTTAACTGTTTTTTTTGCCCCGCGAGGTTTAAGCCTGACGAGAAATATCGTCAGTTTTAATCTCGCGAGATCTCGTACCACAAGTGTCTATACAGCTGTGAGCTGAGTAAAATAAAGTGCTGACTGTCCGTCTGTATAGGGGTGGGGAAATTTAAGTTTGCGTGATGCAAAAGAAGAAATAGCCCTGGAAATAAAGGTGTTCCTGAGTTTCCTGCTGATGTTGCCAGCTTTTCCCTTTAGTTGGCTGGCATGGTCACTATCTAGGTTGGGGAGATCAGTCCTAACGATCAGTTCTGCCGTCCAGACCACACGATGTAGTGGCTTATTTCTAAGCTGTAATACTTCATGATCACACCTTGGGAAAGAATTATCTCGATAGTACTGTGGTAGAAGTTTACCAGGAGCTTGTTTGCATGTTTGCCTCTGAGGGACTCTGCCTCTATGAAATGCTCTTTTTATAACCAGCTATGAGAGTTGGCCTGTTGCAGCTGTTTTTTATGTTTTAAAGATCTCCTTCCACTAAAATCCATTTTCTTTCCAATTCTTGTTCTTTGTGTTTTCCTTACAAAACAATTTTGTATGTGGTCCTGAATAGTTTTAATGTCTTAAATTTTTAATTTACAAAAATCATATAAACAAAAGACATTGAATGAGAAATTAACTTTAATTATCTTTATTATTAAACAAAAAAAGCTAATTTTACTGGCCAGCTAATTAAGTTAGACCCCACTTAATGAGGTCCCATGCTTTTTATTTCACTTTGTAAATCAAAAGACCACAAATACTCAGAAATGTGCTTCAATCTCTTTTTATTTAAAAAAGTGATTTCAGTGTTTCATGATTTTCTTTTAGTTATGTATAAAATACAGAAGCGCACTACAGTAAGACCAAACAGAGAAAGATTAAAGCCCTGCTGTACACAAGCCTGGAAAGAAAAAAGCAAGTGGGAAGAAGCAGAGAAGGCGAACAAAACATCATACGCTAACAGCTTTCTTTGTCATTGCTGTGCAGTTTAGCATCAAGAATACAGGACAGTACTGGCCCAAAGAAGGAGCGGATGGACTGATAAGTGCAGAAATGAGGTATAAAGTGAAAGGATGTGACCAGGCTCTGTCTAAATGATTGCCTTAGATCTGCACTATGAATGCGCTCGCTATTTCTGATTCTGGCTTTAGTAACAGAATAAAAACATGACGGTAATAATCACAGTACCAACAACAACAGCAATCAGGACTCAATGCATACAGTGGTCATTACGTCAATGTGTACAGGCCATGAAAGGAGGTAATGAAATATATAAATTACAAGTAAACTCAGTGCTGAACAACTTATTTTCTTTACATAATTAGGTCCATAAGCATGGATACGAGCTGCTGCTTCAGGAATAAATGTACACATGAAGGAAATAGAACAGCACTGCTGTTCAAACTATGGCAGTTGTAACAATACCTCTGGTAAAGAATCTAGAATAACAAAAAGAGCAGTACGCATACTTGTTTAAATAGTAATAATCATAACCATAATAACAATAATAATAATTAATAATCAAGTAAAACCCCCTCATTATCATGTCTGTGTAATTGTCTGTGTGAAGTTTGAGCTAAAAAAGCGCTGCAGCACTAAACATTCAAGCTCGCCTTGGATTCCTCACCTTTATCTGGCTAATCTCTTAATCATGCTTACAATTTTTTAGTCCAGCTGTTCGCACGTTACACTAATGTTGCAATGGGAACCCTACATTATCTCCAATGCAACTTCATCTCCGAGGCAGTAAAACTATATCACCATGCCGTCACTGAGATGCCGTCTGCAGCCCTCAAGACTGCACAGGCATATTCTCTTCAGGCATGATCCTCTGTCCTCGGTTCAATATTAAAATGGTACTCAAGTAGGTTGTAATGCGCACATTAATTGCTATACGCCATGTACTAAACACTTCTAAATACTATGTAATTTTTTTTTGTTTGTTACCTTCATTTAAGGTGAAGTTTGCTTCACTGTGAATGAGTAAACTGTTGAGCAGCTTACACAGAGCAGCTATCTTCCTATGGTAAATATCAGTAACGCTTTTTAGAGAAAAGAAAAAAAAATAATAATATCTTTAAATATCTTCATTCAGGTAAAATACATCAAGACCAAAAACCCATGACTGGTTCATTAAAGGTCCATCATACAGTTTCCCACTGTTTTTTTTTATAAGAAGAAGAAGAAGCAAGTCTGAATTTCTACTCTATGTGAGACTAATCACTGCAGTTCAGTACTGAAGCCACTGCCAGTTCAGAGATTCACTTCTGCCCCGCATTAATGTCTCTCATGACCGGCCACACCACGCAACAAACACACACTTTAGACAGAATATGAGACCACAATATGTTTCTACATTCTGTGTCTGCATTAATTTTTAGACCCACTGATCATATAGCAGTATTTTCCAGTTGTATAATTACAGACTGTAGTCCTGTATCTGTTCCCCTTGTTAGAACCCCACTGAGAATAGTCCACACTCAAAATATCAAGTCAACTGCATTGAGCATTGTGGAAATCGGCCTATGAGCTGCTTCATGTGGGCATTGATGAAGGACTAGAGTATAACAAACATGAACAGTGCAGCAACAAATGAGCTTCTGGATCTAAAACATATACACATCTACATGGTGGACCCGCTAGTCTAATAAGAGTGGACAGTAAAGGGAACACAGCGTTTAAAACCTCCAGCAGCTCTGCTGCACAGCGCACACCATGTCAGAGAATGATTCACCATCCAAATAACAGCTGCTCTGTGGTGGTCCTCTGGGGTCCTGACCTCTGAAGAACAGGGTCAAAGGAGAATAATAACCGATGCAGAGAACCAGAACTACAGGACTGTAGTCTGTAATTAAAGATCTAGGACGTGCTTCTATATGATCAATAGAGCTGATAAAATGATCAATGTGTGTAGAAACAAATACTGTATTTTTCGCAATATAAGGCGCACTTAAAATCCTTAAAATCATAAGTGCGCCTTATGTATGAATTTTACCAGTCAGGTTGTAAGGAGCAGTAAAGCCACTCTGCTGAAGTACAGAGTTATATAGGAGTTTCAGTTTAGTTCTCCAGCAGTATTAGCTTAACCAATAACTCAGGGTTCCTAAGTGTAGAGCTGTTGGACGGCATTAACTGCTAGCTGTTAGCCGCTAATACTAATGCTCCAGCTTTAGTGGAAATCTGTAAATAAATGGAAGTGCTTTACTAACCCAAATAAACAGTTTTCAGGAGAGAAATTTGTGTAGATTAACATCCAGCACTCATTTGACTTGTCTGACTCATTTGATTATTATTATTTTTTTTTTATAAAGAATTACAGTTTTGATAACTTAGCTTAGCTTTACCTACTAAATTAGAAGGAAAACATGGTGACACCCCTGTTTCATACTAGTATTGCATAAAATGCGCCTTATAATCTGGTGCGCCTTATACTGCGAAAAATATGGTAAGACATCATAATATTCTGACTGGACTGTGTGTGTTACTTTTGCACATGGCTCAATATCACTGGAACACAAAGTAATAATCCCATCCTAAAAATCAGTCCAAGGTCAGTCCCATGACATATCTACTATATTACTGTAAGTATTACTATATTTTCTACTTGCTATGAAGTATTTTCCCCTTAAAGCAAGTGTGAGGCAGCTTCATTCTGTGCAGCTCTTTTTGTTAGTGACCATTTCATTGAGTCAAGTGAAGTAGAATAGACATGGGACGTCATAAAAAGTTCAGACTTTAGAGTTCAGACCGCTTAATGGAGTGAAAGAAAAGCTTCATAAATGTAAAGCATGTAAAAACATTAACATACAGCAGCAATATGGAACAGCTAGATGCTGCACGTTGCACATTGCTCCTATAAACCTAATCCATGACAGAACGCACCAAATGTAGATTCTAAACTGAAACCCTTAAGTCTTATCTTTGTCTAGATCTAAACCAAGGGATCTTAAAGATGCAGGGAGAGGATAAAGAAGTGGTCGTTAACGTCTCTGTGTAATCAATCAGTCGCCTCTTGCTGTTTTTAAAGTGACTTTTAAAGTGAGCTCAAGAGTGGTACCAAGAGTGGTAACTCCTTACATTCATTAAAATGCTATATGAAGGAGGTGCGCAATGACAGCTTGGGGGTGAGAGGGACGGATGAAAGATCAGATCACACCAAACCAGATTGCGGCACCAAAAGCTACTGTGAACACTGCACGCAAGAGATTCATTCTACTTGTTTATACCGACCCCCTGCACTTTTAAGGCATTATGACAGGAACAGACACCTCTTCTTAATTCTTTGCTACAGTTCCTCGCTGCCTGGCGATTTCATCTTTCTTACCTTTAAACGCTTAAGAATAATCTCACTTTCAGTGGTTCTATCCTGCCTCTGGTCCCTTGGCACACACACACATACCACACACACACACACACATACATACCACACACACACATACATACCACACACACGAAAAACAAACCAAACAATCTCTAAAATCTACTCAAATTTCTTGTCAGTGCCTTGCATGATGCCAAAACCCTGAAACATGAAACAATACCTAACCAAAAGTGTCCAAAACACCCTAATCCTTCCCTAATCCACTAGTGCCCTCCTCCTACACGTCCTACAGCTCTTTCTTGTTCTGGGTTTTTGAGCTGTGGTTCTGCTCGCTTCCCGCTGCATCACTTTGGTTGATGGTCATGAGCTGCAAAAGATCGTGCAAGGCCTTTCTGATCTGTGTCCCAAACTTATGAGAGTCCTGAGGAAAAGAAAAAAAGAGAGAAGAATGTTACTTATATGCTGAATATATTACTGTCATGAATTACTTTATCATCTTTTGTTTTTTAATATTTTTCAGCTTAACCTTAACTCTCAGTTTAACCTTGAAAATTCAGTGCTGCATTAAAAAAAAGGCCAGATCTACACGATTTTCTGTCTAAAAAGCAAACTATTTCAAACTTAAAATTTTCCTTGTTTTAATAACAGTAGTATACTCCATCAACTTTACAGGAGAAGAGTATAACCTTAACTTAAACATATAATAGACGTTATTTAATTTTTATTGGTCCGTTCATTATGAAATTATAAGTAAATGTCAAAAAACAAACAGCAAAAATGGGGAAATGTAAAAAATACACAAACTTACAGTGTCAGGGCATGAGTGCTTGCTAGACACATGAAAACTGATTATCTTCTCTCCAATTAAGGAGTAGGACACACCATATCCATCATCAGCAACCTGAAACAAACAAACAAAGTTTTAAAATATGTGCATATACTAAATTTCCTTTGGAGGTGTGTTACGCTATGATCATTTACAACCAAAGGAGCAGCACTGCTTATCAATGATCATTAACAAGTTCAACTGGTAGATCAGACTTGATCCAACACACCCAAACACTAAACTATGCACGCCTATCTGACCATTTTACATGACGCAAAAGAAATCAGGGTGACCCTGTGATTCTTCCTCCACTGGTACAAGGTTCTGATCTGGTCACTGAAGGCTCTTTTAGCAGAAAGGGATTAGCATGGGCACTCAGCACCTCTGTACACGGCAGTGTGTTATGACACAGCCCACTTGTCAGTCATTCAGTGTTTTTTTCACCAGCACTATTAGTCCAGTTATTTTAGGCTGTTCACGCAATATATTTAAATGTGACCCATAATCACATTCGTCTGAATAGTTTGTTCTGTGTAACTGACAGCCATGGGCACACTGAATTCTGCTGTGATTTGGGCAGCTGTGGTTTTATGTTTTTTTGATACAATCCGGGTTAGCACCCGAACATCAGACAGCTTCCTCTTGCGTCCACAGTCAATCCTGTTGGATGTGGTTCGTCCTTCTTGGTGGTATGCTGATATTACCTTGGATACCGTAGCTCTTGATACATCACAAAGACTTGCTGTCTTGGTCACAGATTTGTCCTCTTTTGAACTCTGGTCTGTCACCCATAATCCAACCCCTCTATATCCCAGGCCTTGACTTAATTATGGTTATATTATTGTTTAAAGTTTAGCAATATTATTCACTTCTTAATCATTTTTGGCACATCAGTGTCGAGTTTAAAATATTTACACAAAAGACAGTGAACTTGATTCTTAGAAATTCTCTAAAATTAGCAATCCTCTGCACCCATGCACGAAAGTGATAAAAGTAACAAAAGTAAGAGTTAATAAGAGAGACTTACAGGTCCGAAACCACCTCCACAGGTGATGTAGTCTGGATGGTTAACAAAGTCAAAAAGTTCCAGCTGTTGGAAAGGAGTCTGACTGGTAGAGAGACGCCAAGGCTCAGACAATGCCTGAAAAACACACACACACAATTATGGTACATGCATATTTTAGTGATGCACTGATTTTTCTTTTAGATGTCTCATACCAATTTTTATTTGCCTGATACTGATCTGGTGCAACTGCTAAATTAATACACTGTATACCTCATGTTGAAGATACTTAATGCTAGGGGTGGGCGATATATCATGATATTTCATGGTATTTTCTTAATAACTATACTCTTGTTGATATGACAAAACAACAAATTAAAAACATTATTTCAAGTATACACTACTGAAACAAAATAAAACTAAAATTGTATTAGTGCATACAATATGATATTGCACACACCTAACTGAGATACAAAAAAATCAGATTAGTAACAGAAGTCAATGATTCAGAATGTCATGATACTTATAATACATCCAAATATCTCCATATATCCAGGATGATTAAATGATTAAATGATACTGGACATATATAATCTGTCTCTAGTAGATATATAATAGAAATTGAGAACGGTGTGAATTTTTCTTTTGATAAAAACAGCAAAAAAGTAGTACCCTGATGTGATAATTAGAGGTGTGTGATATGGCACGATATTTCAGGGTATAATATCATTCACTATATTTAAAAATGTTACGATATGGCACACTCCTACTCAATGCATTGCGACTGACAAATATTACTAACTTTCTAAAGAAAAACAACAAATTAACAGGTTGTTAAAAATATACTGAACAATTGTGAAGAACCTTGGCACATTCAAAAAATGAAGCAAAAAAACTTTTTGGACAAACTATGCTGACCTTCATCACTACACTGGGGCAGAGACTGGAGGAAGTGTACATACTAGTAAGATTTAAATAGGATTTAATATTCTGGAGTGGATTTTAGCTGTTTTTCAGAGTCGTGATGTTTGCTATGATATTGTATCATGTCTGAAAGTCTTCTGATCCTGAGTTATGAATCGTATGATAGTGTGTTAGCTGCAATGCTAACAGTCAAACTCTGCCTGACTAGAGCAGATTAGCTGTGATGCTAATCGACTGGCTCAGCTAGGTTAAAGTTGTAATGCTAACAAAAACACAGGTGGCCTCAGTTGGGACAGAGTGGGTTCGCCAAGATGCTCACTATTTTTCCAAAATGGATCACTCACTGATAGTTAAGGACAGGCAAGACAAGTTCACAGACCGGCCCAAAGATTAGGCCTATATATCCAAAAACCAATTGGATCAGTGCATTGTTTATTCCTTGTTTCCATTTTGAAGCCCAAATCCCATCATCTTTCTTTTAGTAAAAAAAAATAATACTAAACCTCAATAATCATTACTTTTCAGTTAAAGAAAAAAAACTCTTTCTTGTGCACAAGTCACACACTTACCTCTTTGAGGAAGGGTGACTCGATGCCCAGATACTTGGACACAACATAGAGACAGAAGAGATGCCGGTCTATTCCTGCCCCTGTCATGGCCAGTCGGTACAGCATCTGATGCTTTTCAGATGCATTTCTGATCAAACGCCTACAGACTTCTACATCCTACACAGGGAGCATACGAAAACATTAGTGACAGAGTTTAGAGAAAACAAAAAAAATATTGAGTGATCCAAACAGAAGGAAAATTACTAATTACTACCTAATGTGTCCATACATTAAATGTTTAGTAAGTCATGAAAGCAACACAACTGAACACTGTACAGCAGAACAGATGTACTTTTCTTTGCATCTTTCTTACCTCTCCGTTCTCAAAAGCCTTGATGAAAGCACAGCTCTCACTTGAGCAGGAACGCACCGTCTCCGTTCTGCCCTCACGAAACAGACGGGTCATAGACGCCTCATACGTCAGGCAGAACACTCCTCTGTCCTGAGAGAGAGAGATAGGTGTAACAAAATAAATCCATGATATACAGTACAAACTAAAACTGTACTCTTGAAAATAATTAGTAAAATTTAAATTAAAATGATTTTAGCCTTACCCTGTAGAATGCCAGCTGTAGAGCTAACTGAATGAAGCCGTCAGGACTCATTTTGATCTTTTTGATGCTCCCTTTGCCAAAGTCTCGGAATGCAAATACATGGAAGTCGATGTCATCGGCCAGTGGTTGTGCAACTGCAAGACACTGAGCAACCTGCTCCTGACACTGAGAGATGAAAGAAGAGAACAGATTTAAAAAAAAAAAAAAATTCATTTTATCAATGGCTGAAAAAGCATAGTGGATATCAACTCTATGACTATGGTTTAGATCATATCACTGGTAAGGTCTTTGTTTTATTAGAGATGCATACATAACTTTACTCCATACTGACACACCAGAGTGAGATAACTTTACTTGTGTGGCCACGCTCAAAGTACTGTCATAGTCATACTGTGTATAACATTTTAATAGAAAATTATGGGTATAAGACTTTTTTATTGTTTGTTTTGCTGTTTTCTGATATGTACTGGGCTAAGTGATACTTAAAAGAATCTTAGATTTCTCAAGTTAGTGCTATTAAAAGTCTATGCCACTTTTACTAGATTATTTTGTTTACTACTTAAATTGTATGTGATGAGAAATATCAGCATCTGAAAAAAATCGAAAGAATGTGGACTGATGTAACCCTGTAACCCTGATTATACATGATCATGTAGTTCTCCAGAGTGTTGTCCTGCCTGCTTCACCAAGATTATAGGAAATGCAATTTGCATTTAATGGAAAATTATAGGCGATCCATTTGTATTACTATTCATCTACAACATAGTCACTTATCTTCTATATTATAAAATGGTACAGGTTAGAACTAGAGGTGGGTGATACTGGGAATTTTGGTATCGATTCAATAACAAGTAAATACAGGGCCAGTATTGCAGATATCGATACCAATATCGATACTTTTTAATATTTTAAGCCTTATAGATCCAAAGGATCCCAAAGACCTAGGATAAAATTTCGCCAAACATTGTACGTGACAATAAAATACAATGGAACAGTAACAAAAAGATTGCCTTAACATTAGGAAAAAAAATATTTTTTTTAGGTAAAAAAGAAGCAGCCACTATACAAAAATAAAACAAGAATTCTCCCCTCACTAGACATCTTTACTATTTTTTTCTTTCTTTGATTCTTTTTTCAAATAGAATTGTTCTTTGAAAAAAACTATAACAAAATATGGAAATTTCTTCTATTCAGTGCAATAATTTATTTTTCTAAATAAACAGAGTGAAAAAAAAATATACAAAAATATAAAAAATATCAGTCAGTGCGTGCGGGAGAGAAAAAAAGCTTGAGTATCAATCTTTTTACACGAGTATTGCTCAATACCAATACCAGCGTTGGTATCGATATTAGGATCGATCCGCCCACCTCTAGTTAGAACCACATGGGGGTGCACATGGGGGGGGGGACCTTACTGGTCTTTATTATTAACTGTGGGATCAGTCAGATAAGAGGGTCGGTAAGTGGTGGTGGAGCTTCGGGAGGGAAGTTTGCTCTCTTACCATGTTTCTCTGGCTCTTTTTTCTGAGAACACACTTTTTTGATCTATTTTTTTTCCTGATGTGGCCCCCATCTCATTAACCCACAATATCTTAAACACGGCTTCATCTGGTCGACCACAGGCTCAAGTGAGTTGTCCTCTCTGTGCAGGGTTCATACTGTTTTTAACCAATATATTTTCCTTCACAGCAAATTTTCATGACCATACGGTCTTTAAAACATTGATGCTGACATGGACAATAAAACCCATGTCAAAATTGATTATTGTAGACCTATATCTTACATAAAATTTATTTGAAAAAATTGTGCTCCGATTTAAAAAAACAAAAAACATTTATTTATTTACATACACTCACACACTCTCACTCACACACTCTCACTCACACACTCTCACTCACACACTCTCACTCACACACTCTCACTCACACACTCTCACTCACACACTCTCACTCACACACTCTCACTCACACACTCTCACTCACACACTCTCACTCACACACTCTCACTCTCACTCAAACACTCTCACTCAAACACTCTCACTCAAACACTCTCACTCAAACACTCTCACATATACAATAATAAAATGAAAGAACTTAAACTACACTGGTATAACACACCCTCAGACTCATATTATGGAAACTAAAATAGAGCAGCAGTAGTGATTTGTCCGTATGTACATCTATAAACATTTTCCATTTCTTATACTTAAAATTTTCTGTCACTGAGTTAATTTACAGTTATAGTCCAGCTGAAACTCTAACTGGAGTAGTTCCACATGCAGCCAGTTAGCTAATGCGAAGTGATATTATGGAATTGCTCCAACATTAAATTATTTTTTAAAACCAAAAAAGGTTTTTTCAGTCGTTAAGCAGAAACACAAAAGGCGTGTAGAGCAAAAAAAAAAGACTTTTTATTTTTCAAAAAATATATCCAGAACTGGAAATTGCTTTTTTTTATTCCATGACCTTTCCAGTTTTTTCATGACCGTATGAACCCTGTCGAACACACAGTATTACTTTGGCACATGTCTCACATCAAACAAGCAGTGTATCTCCTTGACAGGAAAAGAAGTAATCAATAACATTCTGGACAAATTGGTTGTTTCATTGTTCATATCAGTGGTGCCTGGACTTGTAACATCTTTTTGTATAGAACAGGCAACATCGTTTTCTGGACACACAAATTGTTTAAAAATCATTTCCCACCAAATAATTTTGTGCATAAAAATATATTGAAAAGGAAAAATCTGTTCAGGTCAACTATTCATAAAATAACATTTTAATCTCAAGGTTAAAGCATCTCTATGCTGTGCTCTTCACTTCGTTCTGCTTCTAATTCATAAATTGTGTGCATATCGTGTGTAGTACCTGTTTAGGGATGTCCCATGTTAGCCTTTGTGGCTGCGGTAGAGAAGGGTTGACGTCTCCTTTGCAGTGGCCTTCCTCGTTATAACCCAACTGAAAGCTATCTGTAGCGAGAGCGTACTGAGGGGAAGAAGGAGGGGAGGGAACAGAGAAAGAATTTTCAACTTCTACTCATCCCTCAGTACACTCACTAATTCAAACAGAATTGTTTAATGTGTGCACTTGTATAGTATCTGTTTTAACACATCCAATATATCAGTCTTACCTCCCACATATGAGAGACAATAGGAGCATCTGCCCAGGAGTGCTCAGCATTGAGGCCATTCTTTCCGTTCTTAAAGATCACCACTGAGAATGACTTATCAAACCACCTAGTAGTAAGAAGCAGATTATTATTACAACATAGTTAATCAGTATGACTAAAGACTTTAAATTAATGTGTATCACAAATGTATTCAATACATAGGAAATTAAAAACATCAGACCAAATCACATCGACGTCAGTTCCCCAACATTAATCTATACAATGGTTAGTAAATTTAGCTGGTATTAGGGGGAGCTGGAAGAAGTTGATACTTTTCTCCTCCAACTCCAACTGTAACCCATGACTATAACCAAGCCTTACCTCAGAACTATGTAAGCGCTTAACAAGCTCACCTGTCATAGCATTTTCCATGTAGGAGGGACTTGGCATAACGATCAACATTAGCAGCTGGATCATCTCCCATCATGCCCTGCTCATCATCGTCCAGAGTAACAAAGAAGGCAGCCTTTTCAATGCAGTCCAAAGATCTCTTGTTCACACCAGAGCTGAAGAACTCCTTTCTGGCCTTAGCCCAGGGAATTCTAGGAAATTAATTTTAAATTGTTGTTAGACATGTAGTTAAACATGTAGAATTGAAGAAAGATAAATTCACTACCTGTTTCAGGCAAGGTACATTCTGTGTAGTTTTGAATTGCGCATTTATAAATGAATGGTCGTAATATTTCCTGGGAATTTTTTGTTTCAATTTGTTTCTGGTGGACTTTTCCATAACCCTGTGGATGTGTGTATATTGTGGCAAAAAATAAACTAAATATTAACCAAAATGAGTTGATAATAATAATAAAAAAACAGCCCAGCACACTACATAACTGGCTCAACACAGCACTTGTATAAAAATCTAAAAATTACAAGAAAATATTAATAATGGTCCTACAGCGTAGAATGTTCTTTTCATTAATCATATGGTTTGTGTCAGTAATTGCAACATTTCATAATAAAAGTACATCAATTAACATTAATTCAGACAGTAACATTATTAAATGGTTAAGTAATGTCATAGCTATTTATTAACTAATTTTAAATGTTAGGGAATGTTTTAATTACTTAAAAGACTGTAATGATTAATAATGTCAAAACTAATATCAACTAATATTTGTGAAGTTGTGCTTCTTGTCCCGCAGTTTGAGATATTGACAGTTTCAGCTCCAGACACCATAGCAACCACTTAACACCACAGCGACCACCACAGACATCAAAGCATCACCCTAGCAACTGTCTAGCAACCACGTAGCAAAACCAAAGCAAATGGTGGGAGACATTTTATCGGTCCCCATCCTGCGTTTCCTTCAGGAAATGCACTTTCATAGTTGATAATTCAGTTGTAGGTACTTATACTTAATGTACCTTTATTGTAAAGTGTTACTGTACAGATCCATATGGTACATAAGGTGCTTTGCCTCTAAAACTAAAGTAAATTATTCAGATATACAAAACAACATACAGAATATACTGAAAGTCTTGTGTGTGTGTGTGTGTGTGTGTGTGTGTATAGGCTAATGTCTGTGTGTACCTGTCTCCTGCAGTGAAAGCTCCCAGTTTCTCCTCTCCTGGTGCTGGGGGGGACGGGTCGTCAAGGATACGCTGGATCTGGTATTCTATCTCCCGTGGGGACAGCATCCGGCCGGCCTGGTACAGCCACAGGCGGAAATAGCGCCCCCTGTGATACACTGCCACATACTCGCTGTCCTGCCAATGTACCACTGTGTCTACAGAAGGAGAGGCAAACACAAATTAACAGGTTAATTTTAAACAAACAGACACAGAGCTGTTGGATAATATATAAAAAAGAAAATGATTCTATTAGTATTTTTATTTTTAATTTTTGAATTTATTAATTAAACAACATCATTTATCTAGTGAGGAAAACATGTGCATCCTAGACATCTATTCATCAATATAAGCAAGCTAAAGAACATTTCACACACATATGCAAACAATTGCATGTTTTATGTTATTAAATGAATAATAATAATAATAAGATTTCTGCATTCGAAAACTGCTTTTATTGCTATCCCATCTTTGTTGTTTCTAATAAAATTTAGTTAAAATAAAATAAATAATTACAAAATTCAATTTATTATCTGATTTTGTGAAATTGGCAAAAATTAGTGTATTATTTTTACTACACATAATTTGTGATAATGTGCGCAAATGGAAAATTTAAGATCACACAGAATTGTGTCAGTATATTTTCCATGTGCTTGTGGGAGTACCTCTGATAATTCCAGGAATTCGACAAGTGTCAAACAGCCTCTGATACTGATAGGAACAGCAAGGAATACAGGACCTTAACAACCACTGAACAGAGAGAGGGAGAAAGGGAGGGAGGATGTAGGAGAAAATGGCCCAAATGGAACAGATGGACAGATAAAAGGGTGGTGGTGATGGCATGAACATAAAGCGTGTATGAAAGAATAAATGAGAAAATAAGCAGGAGAAAAGGATCAAACTCCAGGGAACAGAAGACAAATGAGGTAGTGGATGTTTTAAACAGATGAAGGTGCAAGAACATGGAAGAAAGGCATAAATAGAGAAAGACAAGAAGCTGTCAGGTTGTAGCAGAATAGCATTAAAACCATTTAACCGAGGAAATACAAACACACACACAAACACACACACACACACACACACACGAAAGTCAGACAACACACATGCTCACAATTTTTTTTGCAGCTGATGGGGATGACCATCTCTCTCTCTCTCTATGTCCTTCTCTCTTGCAGGTCCTTTATTCAATATACAGCAATCAAGCATATCATTGTGACTACTTCTTTTTCTACACCATTTTTCATCTTTTCAGCACCACTGAGCAATTAGGAACACTTTGCAGTTCTAGTTCTTCAATGGTCAGGACCCCACAGGACCACCACAGATTGGGTACTATTTGGGCGATGAGACATTATTAGCACTGCAGTGACCCTGGATGCAGACGAGCATCTGTCTGTACATCTATATCTAGGTGGAGCAGTTCACTGTTTAAAACCTCCAGCAACATCCACACACCCAAATTTATACACTGACTTTGTGACCTTTTACTATTTCTTAAATTAGAAAAGATTAAGCATTTGCCTAGAGGATCAACTAAAAAAAAATACAAAATTTGAAACCCAGTGTTATCTCACTTTGAAAATATGCAAACCACCTTAGACGAACTGAAGTTCCAACATTATTCTCATAGCACATCTTAGTGTGCAGAATTATTAACCAATTTTTTTTTAGTATTTTAACAATATTTAAAAAATTTTTAAACAATATATTTATTTTATTTTGGGAAATTCATGTAAAAATGCTATTTGATGCTTGTCTTTTAAAAACCTGTTCAGTTTAAAAAATAAAATAAACATCAGCTGTATCTGATCGACCTCATACCAAAACAACATACACCAACATGCCTCCACATCAGTACAGTCACTGCAGTATTAAGAAAGATCCACCACCCAAAGAATAGCTGCTCTGTGGTGGTCCTGACCAATGAAAAACAAAGTAAAAGGAGGATAACTGAGTATCTAGAGAAACAGAAGTACTACCGTCTGTAATTATAGAAGTACAGAGTGCTACCATATGATTAGTGCAGCTGAAAAAAATCTGTAAAAACAATATAGTCATAATGAAATGAATGATTGATGTAAACTCCCTACTTTGTTTGTAACCTTGATGCACGTGTGGATGATGTAATTCCAAATGATCTTTTCTACAGTACGGCAAGTGAACCAGTGCACAGTGCACCAATTAAATGTGATACTGTATAGCTCTGCAAGGCTCTGCACACACCCATCTTATACCAGTAGAAAAGACCGGATTGAAACAGGTCAGTCTTTCCCACCTTAATTTGCACTTTAATCTCGAACCTGTCAGTTCAGACCAGTTTTTGGCGTGTTGCAGGTCCCATACTAAAGCATTACTGTGTGTGTTTGTGTGTACCAGTGAAGGGTGTGTAGACTGTGTGTGCATGTGTGCGCATGTGTACGTTACCGGTCTCCTCTCCTGGAATGCGTGTGGTGTTGAAAATCCTCTCACACTGAGCTGCACACAATGGAATAAAGGTACCAGGAATACGACTCTGGGAGAAGGAAAGAGATGTAGGCAGGCAGGTGATGACAGGAGAGACCAAGAGGGAATAAAAAAGGAGAAAAGAAAATAATTGAGAAAAAAAGAGGGGAACACATACAAAACTCAGCAACAGGCAACAATAAATAAAAAAAATAAATAAACAAAGAAAAACATCAAATATATACATCCAGGGGAAAAAACGGACAACTATGAGATGACTCAAATCATGCACACAAGTTCACACCCATACAAACATACTTCTACCTTTTTAGATACATATACACATACATATACATACATATATACATACATACATATATATGTTTGCAACAATTCATGTTCTGGAATGCTTGTATTATCAGGAAGGATTTGCAAGCTTGAATTTAATCATCTAGTATCTTTTAATTCATGCCTGCTGTGCCATATATATATATATACACACACATACATATATTAATATATATACATACATACACATACATACATACATACATTATATATATATATATATATATATATATATATATATATATATATATATATATATATACATATATATATATATATATATATATATATATATATATATGGCACAGCAGGCATGAATTAAAAGATACTAGAAGATTAAATTCAAGCTTGCAAATCCTTCCTGATAATACAAGCATTCCAGAACATGAATTGTTGCAAACATTCTTGTGTCTTTTTGAAATAATGTCTCTCTTTAGAAAAGTGTGCAAGTTACAGCCCTTTTCAATCAAATCACATGCACATATTTTTTATTTTACATAATTCAAATAGTCCAATATAGATTTTCACCAACATAAAATTAAAGTAAACCACACAAAATATATAAATTATATTCTCAAATTAATCTCAAATTAATAAAAATGTATTGTAGCTACACCGTCTACAAAGATAAATCACTGAGGCCCTTTTAAACTGGTTATGAAGTTTATTTTAAGTTTATTTGACAGTAAGTGGACTCACAGGTTTGATTTCCTCCTTGTTCAGCCGTCTGCGATACATGAGGACAGCATGCAGAGTGTTCCCTGCTCTTGCCGCCTGGATCGGTGTTGGGGTCACATACAGGAAGTCCTGATAAAACCAAAATTAAATAATGGTTTAACATTTGAAATGTATCTATTTAACTCATTTTATGTTGCCTGTGTGTAAAACGCACCATGCCGTAGTAGTTGCTGTTCACCATGATGGGACCTCGTCCTCTCAGGTAGATGTACTCCTCCCACCAGTCGCTCACCTGTTTTGGACAGACACAGTTTCTGTTACAAATAAAAGCAATTTAAGTGTGCATGCCACCAAACCGTGCAAGCAGTACCGTTGTGTATTGTTACACCCCAAATAATATGTAATAACATAATTTAACCCACGATATACACTGAACAAAAATATAAAGGCAACACTTTTGGCTTTGCTCCCATTTTTTATGAGCTGAACTCAAAGATCTAAGACTTTTCCTATGCACAGGAGAAGATGCTGGATGTGTAAAGGGCTGTCGCAGTGAAATAATTTCCTCTGCAGTCATATATGGTGGCTCAACACTGCGATATGTGGTATGACGCGAAATGCCTTCAATTTAGAGCTATATAAATGTTTTTCTAAATACTTTTTCACATGCTTTGAACACTAAGGCTAATATAATATATTTTTTGTTTACGGGCTAACAAGTTTCAAATGTGCTTTACTCACCTAAATACTTTTTTTTTAGGAGAGATAAGTGTGGCGCAATCCAGGGCTCCTCAGGACAACGAAGTATTTGGAGCAGCGGGACATCAGCGTGAATTGCGCATTTAAAGTGGCGCTCTGAGCTGAGTGGACGGCTTGGATTAAAAGCGCCAGATATCATTTCATTAAGTGTATTTAAATAATAATTGAAATAACAGCCGAATTTTGCCTCCCTTATTTTATAATAAGGCCCTTGTGTGGGGGAAAATGTCAATTTTACGGTTGTGGCAGTTATGTTCCACACGCCGCAATTTTATAGAGATTTTGCTATACCGTGGTTATCGCGACAGCCCTAGAGGTGTAGGTCCTGAGCTGGCGTGGTTACATGTGGTCTGCGGTTGTGAGGTTGGTTGGGTGTAGGGCCAAATTCTCTAAAGCCCCCTTAGAGACGGCTTACGGTGGAGTAAATGGACATTCAATTCACCCTCAAAACTTGCAGCATCTGTGGCATTGTGCTTTGTGACAAAATTGCACATTTTAGAGCGGCCTTTTATTATGGCCAGCCCAAGGTACACCTGCGTAATTATCACTGTGTCTAATTAGCATCTTAATACGTCACACCTGTGACTGGTCAATGGTTCATCTTAGACCCAATTGTAAACAAAATTTGAGAGAAAAAGGCCTTTTTGTACATAAGAAAAGTCTTAGATCTTTGAGTTTAGCTCACGAAAAATGGGAGCAAAACCAAAAGTGTTGCGTTTATATTTTTGTTCCGTGTAGGATACAGTAAATTATTGCAGTTTTCATCTGGACTGCTTTTTTTATATTTCAGACGTATGCAGTAAATATGCAGTATTAAAGCTCAATCCAGCATAGTTGTAAGGATCAGAATCTAGCTTTCTGACACAGCTTAAGCATTAGCAAAAATATCTGGCTAACTAAGCCCCATTAAATAGATGACAAGCAAGTACTTACATAGTTGGAGGCCCACAACGCCTTGAGCTTGAGGTACCACTGCAGCCGGCTGCCTAGACTGTCCTCAAACTCTTTAGCTAGATTGGTCATCCTCTCAAACTCAGAATCACTCTTCAGTGGGCGCACTGACTCTAAATACTGCAGAAAGAGAGAGATAAAATCTTAAACAAAGGCTGGACAATATATATATATAAAAAAAAAAAACAGTCTTAAGAGAAATGTGATACAGAGTATAACTGTGTATCTGTGTAGAGTTGGCTGCCATCCCTTTAAAAATTAAACAAATTTCTACACACAAATTACATATTATTCAGGAAACAAATCACATACAGGTTTACATTTTCAAGATATCACAATTTTGTCATTTTTATTCTGTGTAAACACATCAATACATCAATATTAGTACATCTAACTAAGATGTACTAATGAGGCAAGGACTCTAATAAAGAACACAATCATAATTATGCCCTCACCCTCTTCACAGTGTCTTTGATGGCAGGTACTGGCAGATTAGGCAGGGAGCCCTGGTAGCTGTAGAGTAGAGGCTGCCGACCAGAGAAGATCCTTACCAACATCTAAAATAAAGACGCACATTACATAGACCTTAACAACAATTTATTCAGTGAAAAGTGTTTTGTCTATTTTTACGACACACATTAACTTATTAACAATTTTGAGGAAGTTATTGTGTTAAAACTGAAGGAAAAACCATACTGACCACCCAGACTTTTGTGGTGGTGGACACATTGCCATGCTGCTCGAACATCCAGCGGTGGTATGAAAGGAGCTGCTTCAGACACAGCTTCATAGTGAAGATCAAAGACAGCCACAGCAGAGTACTGAACAGCACAGCAGACACGACTGTCTGGCACTGCATACTCATTGAACCACTGCAGAGCGGAATACAAAAAAATAATTTGTGGATATTGAAGTAAATTAATTTAAAGAATCTCAACTATTGTGGTAAAAATGCAATCAGGGCAATACATCTACATTTGCAATTAACTACATTAGATTCACAGAAAAAGGCCAATGCTAATGATACTTAAACCAAAGACCTATACAAATATGAAATTTTGCAGAATGAGTAGAAACAAGGAGATTATACAGAAACCATCTGTATCAATACAAGTACTGTGTTTTTATGTTATTCAAGGGCAATTTACTTAATGTATTTTACTTACTTCCTCTTATTCTGACTAATATTATGAACAGTGTGACACAAAATTCATATCTCCTTGCCATGAGCACCCTGGCCAGTGTTCAACATCACAAGATAACATCTCAGATATCAACAGATAACATCACACCACTTGACTGTGTTCCCAAGCTGCCCACTAAGTTAAAACTTAATGATCAAACTACATACTGCTATCCCATGACTTCTGGCATGCCAATGTATTAATTCATTAAAAAGTAACTAATACAATGCGTTTGCTAGAAACAGGGCTTGTAATTCTTCAGTGAGCACTTTAGAAGCACCTGTTTATTCACTAATGTATGTAAAGGCAGATTTCAATGCTCGAGGTAAATCCCAAAACTTTTGTCCATATACTGAACATCCATTATATCTACTTTGATGTTTCTACATACAAAATCTTACAGAAGTATTCAATCCCCTTTTTAAACGTTGGTTTGCATTACTGATTACTGAGAACAACAATAGTTAGTTAATATAACTCACCTTCAGCTTTGTACAGAAAGTGTAAGAAAATGTACAAAACTGAAGGAAAAAGATTAAAAATATATATTTTGAATACAGCTTGCTTACAATTGTCCTTCTGACCTGTGATAAATATTTTATATGTTTCTGAATCTGCCCCCCCCCTTATTTAAGTTCCACTTGAAAAACTGTGAAACAGATATAAAGATGTCAAAATAAAGCAACGTTTTATCAAGGCCGTCCCTCAATGTCAGCATCAAAGCATTGATGAGACTTGTGATAAAAGCCAGACAGAGGCTAACAATCAGTTCAAAGAAGCTACAGAGTTGAGTAGCGAGTGAAGATGCTCCAGCAAACTATATCAAAAGCACTACAACTGGGCTATATTACTTAAGAAAATATACATCAAAGCACAAATGGTGGTTGCAGTTAGATGAAACAAAAAAAGCATTTTGGACCAAAATTTCCCTATATGAAACATTAAATGCCTATATAAAAACACTGCCCATTCCACAACAAGAATTATCCCTAAAGTTAAGTACGGGGTGAAAGCAACCCACCATGTTGTGGGGATGCTTTTGCACAGTGGAGACTGGGAAGCTTGGTCAAATTGAACCACACATGAATGGTACACAATAAAGGAAGATATTTGCATGACAAACTGCTTTAGCATGCAAAAATAAAGCATGTGGGAAAGTTCATTTTCCAACAGGACAATGATCCCACAACAGCAAGTGGAAGAAGAAAAAATGTTAATGTTTTACAATGGCAAATCAAAGTCCAGACCTTAATCTAATAAGAAATCTGTCAAACTACTTGCAAAGTGCTTTGCTCAATCATCATCCAACAAACCTATACAACCCTGAGTCTCAATATTGGTCACAATTACTCCCAAACTGTGAGCAAATCTAGTAAGAAATTCACTCAAAGATTTAAATCTTTTTTTGCAACAAAAGCCAGTTCTATTCAGTTTCGGCAGGAAATAAGTTCTTTGACTCATGTTTGTTTTTTAATGGCTCACTTCATGTTTGCACCAGATACCTTTTTTAAACAAGCTTTTGGGTCACCTAAGGTTTTGTGTGGTTCTAACCCTAAGTCTGCATTTGAAAGTGTGGACCATGCATTCAATCAATGTATGATATATCACGTCAAACAAACAAAGCAATGCTTTATTTGTGCGTTTGTTACAATTTATATTCTGTTTTTGACTGAAAAAACAATGCAATCCATAATCTGAACATGAATATATTAACTGTAATTGTTCATATAAACTGCAGCTGCACCTAATTAATCAGCTACAAAGAACCAAAAATGGCACAATGCCTACTGAGATTAAAATCAGAGTAATGTAAAGTTAAATTCTAGTTTGTATTTATACACTGAATGGTGAGATGGTGCTGTGTTATTTGGCATTTACCTGGCAGGCAGATGCTCCTGGATTTTGGCGATGAGCCCCATGGAGGGATCAGAGCGTGTGTACATGGTGGCCAGGATTGCTATGACCACAAACAGCCAGGATGAAGGGCTTGCAGGATACACACCTGTTATTACATTGTTCTGAGGAGACAAAAAAAAAAGGATCATAAGATGGTCATTCATGTAACAATAACAATAAATATAATGATCCGTTTTATTTTTTGCCATTTTTGTCAGACCAGAGCAATAATAGCAGTAACACAAAATAGAGATAACTAGATGTTTATTAAGCAGATTTCTATATGTTTTTTTTTTCACATACTGAATTTTGTCACAGCATTTTACCTTGTGGTGCTTTCATATGGCAAAACTGATCTGGGAAATGTAACACTTAATATCAGGAAAAAAAAAACAACTTGATTTGACCTTTAAAATGTTTTAATATTAAATAAAAGCAAAGGAAATATTAAACATGGGCAGGTTCAACCAGTGCATTAAAACTAGTATACTTAATAGGGAGAGGTTATTGGTTTTGCCAAAATACAGCACCTCCTTATAATGTTTACTCTCTCCAAGCCACACCCAAAAAAATACCAGTATGTGTGCAACATTGTTGTGCTCGTTGTTTGGTGGTTGAACCTTATTGCCAGATTAAGGTAAAAAATAATCGAAATAAATAAATCAGAAACAAATAACAAAATAAATAAACAAAAATGTCAGTGTGTGAGGAGTGTGAGGAGGATAAACAATTTGATTTATCGAATTACAGTTTTAATGCAATTATCAATTTTCAACAATATGGTACATCTTTATATATAGAACCTGAGGGAATTTCAGTAGATATTCTGCACATTTCAGACATATAAGCAGGTTATTTATTGCACCTTGTTCAATATAACAGCTGCTTGTAAAGTTGAAGGAAGCTATGAAATATAATAAATAGGGCTATAAAAATATTATTGAAAGGGTTATTGGGGGCAGAAATCAGTACAGGTTGGTTATATAAGTGAGCATATTTACGTCCTCTCTGCGGAGAATACACAGCGCCGTCACAGTTTCTTAAAGAAAATAGGCTTCTTCCGTGTTGTACTGTTTTTTAACATCATTTTAACATCATCATTTAGCTCATTCCAACTATTTGGAAATGTAGTTAAAAGCTCTGTTTTATTGCTGTAAGGTTACTTTCTAAAAAACGTGGGATTTAAAATCAGGTCTGCGCTCATAATAACAGTTCATGGGGCATGGAGAGTTAGGCTGGATTTTTTGTCCAACCTAAGCTCTAGATTAATTATTAAAATAATATACTATTAGTTAATATATTAACATTAAATATGAGCAATTTTAAGCAGTGAGCCGACTCCGAAGAACAGGCTGTAAGGTGGCTGATGTTGGAATACACATTCCTGCGGTATTGACACTCTTGTGTTTATTTACTATCAGCATAAATTACCGTGGATGTAATTAGGGGAATCTGTACTAGGTTTGTCTGGCACCTGTGTGGCAGTAATGTGGCATTTGGCCCCGGCCAATATCGGTATCGGCAATCGAAATCTTTCATGCAAGTTTCATTGTGCATGCATGGTTTTGACCCCCTTAAAGCAAGCTTTGTGTTGCTTCTGGGTTTTTTCTGTTTAAATAAGTCATTGACAAAAATGACAGAATTTACAGCAGTAATAACTATGGAACTGCCTGTGTTGTGTGCTGTGTACGTGCAGCATGACTGACGGTTAAGCACACACAGGTCCTTTTTGCAGACTGGTTGACAGATAAGCAGATACACCATCTTGGGCCCTGCTTCCCATAAGCAGGGAGTGTTAAGATTATCAGACCACACCCAGAACTTTCTCAAAGATGTCAGATGAGTGCATTTTATTCTTCATTCTTCAAGTGTTTTTATCATATTTCTGCATTTTTACAGGCTGAAAAGTCCAGCCTCAATTTAAAAAAAAGTTGAGACACTGTGTAAAATGTGCATAAATTGAATAAAATGTAAATATATCAAAATGAACAATTTTGCAAATCTCATAGACCTACATTTTATTCATGACAAAAACACAGAACACATCGGATGTTGAAAGTGAGATTTTTGAAAAACACGTCTCAAAAAAGCTGGGACAAGGGACAAGAAAAGGCTGGAAAAATAAGTGATTCAAATAAAAAACAGCTGTAATAGGAGCGATTTACAGAGTCTCTCAGAAGCAAAGATGGGCAGAGATTCAGCCATTTGCAAAAACTGTCTCTAAAAGATATGGAACAGTTTAAGAAAATTATACTCAATGTAAAATTACTGATGTATTCTATTGTGAAATAATTATCTTTGTATTTACATTTTACTCAGCATCTCAATTTGTTTTTGAAAGATGACTAAAGTAAGTCCTCACATATTTCTTTCCTTGGTGAAATAAAATCCCTTCTACAATCAAAAGTCACAGATATATAAGTAAACACTGCTGGTTAACCTCAAGATTCAAACCACTGGTTACAATCAACAACAGAAACACCAGAATAAACTTTTCTGGGAAACATCTAACAAAATTCTTTAAACAATTTAAACCATGATAAGCAGCATAATGACTAGCAAAGGAGAAGCAAAAGGAGTGATCCAAAACATCCCACATCAATCACTGCAGAAACATTTTAATGGAATGGGCTGTCAGGAGAACTGGGTCACTTGTGTTTATTGATGATTTCACTGCTCTATCTGAAGTGTATACAGCAATACTCACTGCTCTGGTTTAGTCGACACTGCAAAACTGCACAAGTTGCAAGTACAGAGGAAAGTGACCCTGATCATTCCAAGGCCAAACAAGGCCTTTTTTAAGCTAAATAAATTATATATTTTTCAGTAACCACATACATTACTAACAATAAATCAATAACTACAACGCTAGACCTTCTAAATTTTAGCTCACTATATTTCTTATAAAAAAGCCAAAGACTAACAAAAGGAAAAGATGACAAGCATATTAGGTCGATCTTTCTGGCAATGTGCAGTGAGTAAAGTAGCCCCATAACAGTTAATCTGGTCTTTCTGAATGTGAGAGCACTTAAAGGTGTCTAAAATGTGTTCATCATTTACGCTAAACATTACTGACTGAGACCTGGTTTGTTCTAAACATGCATGAGCTCTATTTAAAAAAATCTATTTTAAGTAAAGGCAGGCTTGATTGGTATGCCAGCATCTTAGCTAATAAAAAAAACATTAGTTATGGGACAATTCCATCTTTTAACTAGTGTATTTACTAAACAGAGTTACTGTTTACAGATTATCATCCACCTATTTTAATTCTCATGGTGACAACTTCTGCAAGATTCACATTCACCTGCTTTCTCTCAAAATGTCACTGAACCCTCTCAGTGATTCTTATAGGTTTCATAATCGTGCAATGTGTGTCTAATATACTAATAAAAATGCAGCAGAAAAACCCTTGACCGAGCAGAAAATAAAGACAACAGCAGGGAAAAAAGGCCTAGCAAAGCATCTCAAGGGAGAAAACTCAGATGACGTCTTGCTGACATTAATGCATTTCAGACTTCAGGCAGTCATCAAACACTGAGTGAATTGTTTGGTCAGCTTACAGAGATTTGAAGTACCATATTTTTCACACTATAAGGCACATCAGATTATAAGGCACACTATTAATAAACATCTATTTTCTCGTCTATTTTTTATACATAAGGCGCACCGGATTATGACTCGCATTATGCGACACTAGTAAGGAACAGGGGTGTCACCACACTTTCCTTCTAATTCAGCAGCTCTTGCTGCTGTGTGCTCAGAACTGTAGAGCTAAACTAAGTCAAGTAAAGAAAACTGTAATTCTTTATATATAAAAAAAATATATATATATTTTAAAGTCAAACGGGCACTGAATGTTAATCTACACAGATTTCTCTCCGGAAAAATGTTTATTTGGGTGAGTAAAGCGCTTCCATTTATTTACAGTAAATTTAGTTTTCCAGACAATGCCGCCAGACAGAGCTACACTGAGGAACCCTGAGTGTTCCGGTAAGCCAGGGAGATATTAGATAGCGGTTCGTCCCACATAGCTTATTTTAACAAAGTTTAATACAGTAAAAACTACAGTCCTATATACCCCCCTCTTATGGGTGAAAGACCTAATGAAACGAAGGTAATGCTAATGCTGCTCCAGCAGTGCTAGCAGGGGTAGGCAGCAGGCTACAGGCCAATAATACTCACCTGTGAGTGGCAAAATAGCTAGCGGTTAGTGCAGTTAGTGGCTAATGCTAATACTGCTCCTGTCTCAGTGCTGGAGAAATAAACTGAATCTCCTGTATAAGGCTGTACTTGAGCGGAGTGGCTTTACTGCTCTTTACAACCTGACTGGTCGGATTCATACATAAGACGCACTGGACTATAAGGTGCAATGTCGATTTTTGGGAAAATTAAAAGATTTAGTTTGCTTTATTGTGCAAAAAATATAGTATTACTTATTTGGCTTAAAACGCTTGCAATAACTGGAAACTGTTAAAACTTATAAATCTGTAAGTGTGTACAGTTTGCTGGAGGATTTCAAAGAAAAGATCTGATCAAAACAGCCTGCTTAGATACTTCTGAAAGCTAAAGCAGAAGTATCTTGAGTTATTGCCAGCTATGTCAGTCACTTAGCTCCATCTTGATATACCAAAGTAAACATTTAATTGCTATACATTAAAAACTGAACCGGGTTAAATATCTCCGCTTCAACATTTTTGCTGACCCACACTCCATAAATTATTTTAAATAGCTTCTTTAAACGTTAACAGGTTTGTTAACAACACAGAATTTACCTTTAAGCGTACGATGCGTTTTTTCCAGGAGCGAAGACCGGAAAGATAGACTTGTCTGAGTGCCTCATGAGACAGCTGCAAGTCTATTCCCTCTGGAGTTATAGTGAACTGGAACGCTACCGCCTGATGCGCCTCTGCCATCCCTACAGAATAAACACAAACACACACACAAAATCACTATAACATGCAAAGAAGACATAGAATCTGACCTTCTTATTTTCTTCACTGCCACACCCAAAGTAAGGACACAGTGATAACGCACAATAAAAATACCAAATACTAATCAAAAGCACTATAGTTCATTTTAAGAGTTTTCATTTTTTCAACATGAAATAATCTGTTATTCAGGACACTGATTTAGGAGCACAGACTGTCGCACCGATTTTGAACCAAGTAACCACCACTTCATAATGCATAGCACTGTTTTTCTCCAACTCTTTTTAGGGCCAATTCATACTTCATCAAATCTACACTGTGGCCTATGCATACTCAACACACAGTTGTACAGTGTAGCTTGATGTGCACTTTCCCAAAAATGTAACTACATGGTGAAACAGAGGCAGCAACTGCGATTGGACGGCGGACTTAACATTTCTGCCTTCACAATTAAACTGCAGAGGAAAGCCATCACATGAAAGCACATGTCCCCTTGTACCTTTTAAACCTAATAACTTGGTTGTGCCACACTTGGTGGAAACAACTTCAATCAAGATTTAACGATAACTGGTAATGAGTCTTTCACATCTCTGTGGAGGAATTTTGGTCCACTTCTTCTTTACAGAATTGTTTTAATTCAGACACATTGGACGATTTTCTAGCATAAACATGCTGTTTAAGATCATGCCACAGCACCTTACTACTACTGACTACTTTTACTTTTTAAGCCATTCAGAGGTGGACTTGTTTGTGTGCTTTGGGTCATTGTCCTGCTGCAGAACCCATGTACATTGAGCTTGAGGTCATTGAACAGATGGCCAGACAATCTCCTTCAGGATTTTCTCGTAAACAGCTGAATTCTTGGTTCTATCTATTACAGCAAGCTGTCCAGGCCCTGAAGCAGCAAAGCAGCCCCAGACCCTTACACTACACCCATTATGTTTTACGTTTAGCATGATGCTCTTTTTCTGAAATTAGGCTATGTGTTAATTTTATGCCAGATGTAACGAGACTAACACCTTCCACCAACACAATGTTCCACTTTTGCCATGTCAGTCCAAAGAATATTTACCCAAAGTCCTGGAGATCACCAAGATGTTTTTTGGAAAATGTGAGACGGGCTGTTGTGTTCTTTTTTGGTGTTTTTTGCCTTGGAATTCTCCCATGGAGACCATTTTTGACCAGTGGATCTTATTATTGAATCTTTAACACTGACCTTAAGTGAGGCAAGAGAGATCTGCAGTTCTTTAAATGTTGTTGTGGGTTCTTTTGTGACCTCCTGGATGAGTTGTCCATGACCTTTTGGAATTATTTTAGTTGGCCTGCCACTCCTGGTAAGGTTTACCAGTGTTCCATGTTTTTTTCCATTTGTGGAAAAATAGCTCTCATTGTGGTCAGCTGTGAGTTCCAAAGCCTTACAAATGACTTGGTAACCTTTTCTAAACTAATCGGTTTTTGAATTCCTTCAGATTAAAACATAAAATGTTGCTTTTCGAGATCTTTTATCTGCTTCATGTTGTCAGACAGGTTCTATTTAAGTGATTTCTGGATTCTACACGTCTGGTTGTGGTTAGTGAAATTGAACTCAGCTTTCCAAAAAGTGTTAATTTATGGGGGCAAACACTTTTTCACACAAGTTGGTTTGGATAGTTTTTTCTCTTAAGAAATAAAATCATTATTTAATAAGTACTCTTTATATTTACTTAGGTTATAATGTTTAATATTTGTTTAATAATGTTTGCTTTTGAAAAATTACAAAAATGCAAAAGTATGTGGAATATTGGATATCGGCATCGGCCCAGAACGTCCACATCGGTGCACCACTACTTTTTTGTGTTTTGTTGTTTATGATAGATGTGCTATCTAACTATGACCTGCTGTGCAGAACTGTACCCTTGCCAATATAAGATTGTCAAATTTCTTCTGTTTATGACTGTCACAACAGCTAATGTTAGCATGCTAACAGGACCAAAACTGGATGGTTACCAGAATTTGGGAACAGCCCCAGTCACACACATTTCCAATGGTAACTCTAATGCAAATGTCTATTGTGAATGTGACTCTGAAGGAAAAGCCTGAGCTTGCTCGGCTTGTTTTGCTTGCTGTGTTTGTTGCTCCTTGTGACGATTCATCAATCTCCTGAAAACTGATCCAAACCAGGACAGTCAGGTCAGACAAAAGAGTTTCAGATTTCACTTACTTAAAAGAAATAATACAGAGCTCAACTGCACAAGCACTACCCTGCGATATTAAATATTCATAAAGCCCAACTGTGCATTAATAGGAAATGCCTTTAGAGAGGCTAGTGGGTGTTGATGGGCAATTTGCTGCAGTAAGAACGTAGCATTTTACCATATCGTCTTTGGGTGGAGGATAACCATCAGTTTGAAAGTAAACGTGTTGAGAGCAAATCTGTGTGTGTGTGTGTGTGTGATTTCATCTAAAAAATTTTGACTCTAACGGAAATCAGATCTCCCCTGGGAAACACGCTCTCGTCTCTTATGTGCCTCTCACTCTTAAAAAAAACGGAAACACACATGGACAGAGAACCAAAAAAAGGATCTCTCAGCGGATATCTCCACATCCAGTTATGTAACTATGGCAACGAAGAATCTCTATAGCAACAACACAGGAGGTTTCTTCGCACATCCCTCACCGTCTGGACGAACAGTCACGCACAACTATTTAAAACTGTTTGGTCTGCTTCAGCAGTTTTTTTAAACAAAAAAAATAAAAAAAAACACTCAAGCAAGAAGATCCAAGTCAGCTGGGCTTGCAGCGGAGGATACCAATAATCTTGGCTTACATCATCAGCATTTCCCAATCCTACTCACAGAGCCATCCTACACTCAACACTTTCCTGCTCCAAAATCCAACCCAACCCATAAGCTCATTACCTTTCAAAAGCTTTTATCTGCTTTTGTCTGACTGCAGGACTAGAAATACTGGCTTACAAAAACACCACTGGGTAATTTACATGGTGATGATGGAAAAACTGGAAATCCTAACATGAAAGCATGTGTTGTGGTTCAGATCTCTATAACATGTAAGCAATAGAGCATGTTGATATAGACTTGTAGGCTATTAAAAAGCAGCCTTGTGACCAGAAGGTGGCTAGGTTAATCCCCTGTACCAACAAGACCCCACTTAAATGCCCTAACCCCAACCCCCCCCTCACTCCTCCCACAAGGGTTGGGCAATTAATTGAGAAAAATAGAAAAAAAAACTTAAGAATAATATGGATATAGGTTGTCAATAAGAATTCAGTTTTTATTCTCTCTTAATTGATCTTAAAAACATATAACTGTGTGTATGAAATAAGTAAATAAGGTCTGAGGTTTTAAAATGGCCTTTCAATTCAAACTAGTTGCTAAAGTTGAATGCAAATTGCTAATATTGTCACAGTCACGCAAAATATGCATCTTATATTTTGTTGTCTTTCTTTGTCCTTTTAATTGAGAAAAAGAGGAAATGAACTTCAGGTAATATGAGTAAGATTAATACGGTTATAGGCTGTCAGAAGGGGTTAGTTTTTATTTTTATTGCTATTAAAAAACATAGGACATTATAGTGTGTGTAATTATCTGATGTAATTCAGCTCCATCTAGTCTGTGACATAGAAGCAACACAGAGATCAAGAAGTCAACAATGCAACTCGCAACAAAAAGAAAAATATCTTAGTTCCTTTTTTAAAATAAACCCTCATTTATCGCATCAACCAAGTATATCCAATTAATCACAATATTGATCAACTAGCTGAAATCCAGGGGTGTGTGCTCCCTCTCCTTCCAGGAGGGCCTGGAGGGACAGCCATTTTCACAGTTTGTGCTTTTCCTGCTCAGACACACCTGATTCCACTCACCTGTTAATTGCCAGGTTCAGTAGGTCTGTTAGAGCAGGGAAATCCATAATTTTTGCTGAACTCTGCCCTCCAGTGCACCCCTACCATAGAGTAGATGTGAATACATTGCAGATCTGAGTTAAATGCAGAGCCCAAATTCTCACAAATGGTGACTAAGTGGTTCTTCTTTTTAAAGAGAATGAGGTCCTAAAGCAACATGTTCAATCACACCCACAAACAAACAAACAAAAACACAAACAAACACACAAACAATTACACCAAACTAACCCTCTTCACAGTTGTAAACATAAGAGGTAAAAGACATTTCAGACTTTAAATCTCTAGTCACAGTATATACATTTTCAATTAAGGAGAAAGAACAACGAGGTCTCGCCTAACTGGCTTGGCAAAATTCTCCACACCCAGCAGGACCGGTTTCCAAAGGACTTGCCTCATGAAGCCACAAAATTAAGCTACTCTACAAAACCCAACTTAGAGCTATTTGTCAAAAAAAGCTGGTAGGGAGTGTAAATTATTACAACTTAACAAATTATCTGAGATGATTCATGTAACTGCCAAACTTTGCTGTATATGACCATATATCAAAGTCATGAAGTGCACTTAAAATGACTATAATATCATTTATTGCAATACTTTCTGGTATATATATATATATATATATATATATATATATATATATAGTCCAAAAAAGTTTTTGTGACAAGTCTAATATTACTATAAGGACTTAATGTGGATGCTTTTAAAATGTTATACAGTCTACTAGGTGGGTAGCAAGTAGGGGTGGGCGATATGGCTCTAAAATAATATCACGATATTTCAGGGTTTTTTTGCGATAACGATATACTTGGCGATATAGGAAAACAGAAAATAATTAATTAGTTTCAGGAATATAGTATAAGAGTATAACAGCATAATCATAATGTGGCAAAATGAATAATATAGCATAAAATAATATAATGCAGCAAAATATATTGCAGAATATTTAGTGCATGCATATAAACTGCAAACTAAAATAATTATACAATAAATACACCTAAAACTTCACAGTAAATAATAGACTACTTTTAAGACAGAACATCTCTATTATCATGATATGGATTTTTAATATCACGTTATTTCTGTGTCACGATAAATTGTATATGATATAATATTGCCCACCCCTAGTAGCAAGATGTCATTTCTGACAAAGTAACCTAGAAAGTTACATTTTTTACATACAGGTAGGGCTGGGAGGTTAATCTGATGAATCCGATTAATCAATTTAATGTTTTAATACAATTTTCACCGTGTTTAATATAGGGTGAAGGGTGCTGCTTACTATTCATAAAAACGTAATTAAAAATCTATTGTTGTTATGTAAGAACTAAAAAATCATAATGGCAAATCGCTCATATATTTAAGAATATCAGGAATTTTTTTTTTTGGGAGTAACTATTTGCACCAGGGTACAAGCAGCATTTGCAACACATGGAGATAAATTTCACCCCTAATTTAAAACTTTGCAGTGCGGTTAACAATAATCACTAGGAACTACTGAAGGTGAGCCTGGGATTTATACATTAGTGTGGCAGCTAAAAAATAACAAACCTCCTTTATTCTGTCCGCAGGCCTTGCGACTACAACCATTATAGCACGAACCTTAGGTGTATTATTGTGACTATACCACAGTTTCATTATCACTGTTTATTGAAAGTTTTTGAGTTAAAGAGGATGAGAAAATATGATCTGTTTGGTTATCAATAGTAGTATATTTTTATTGCTGCTCTGTTTATAGCAGTGCTGTTTGGCTTGTAAGGGCTGCATCGTTGCTAGGTTACCTGTATGTGGTGGAGTAATACATGGAGAGCTTCTGCTACAGTGCATTACTGGCTGATAAGGGCTCTCATAGAACGCCTCTCAGCCAATCACATTGCAGGGTTGGAACTAACTGTGGTATAATTAAGATCAATCAAACAAATATTCTAGTTGCTTTAGCCATTCTAGTCACTGAAGATAAGTTTTAGGAATGTAAACTGCTTATATTGTCACAGTCATGCAAAAACCTTGCATTTCAAATTTTGTTTTTTAAATTTGCCAGTTCTTTAAATTGTGTCCAGATTTCATGATGAATTAACTAAAACACATCACAATACTTGGAAGAACGGCTTTTTACACTGGATTCCACAGAAATATTTCTGGGTGCAGATTTCTGGTTACATTTTTTTTTACAATATCGTCCAGCCTTCATATAGGGTCTGCAACAGAAGCCTTAATGCCAGTAAAATTATCACATAAAAGTTATCACAGTCAGCTCCTACAGAGAGGAGAACTTGTGTTCGTTAGGTTATGGTTGAAGAATCTGAAATGGTTTGGTTCCTGTGCTCGTTTTTATTATCTAGGGCTGGTTACGTTAACTATGGTGATGATAACCTACTAACTGCTCATATTCAGTATAACCCAATTAGGAGAATCAATAATAACAGCACCACTAAAACACCCGCTGATACACCTTGTCTGACTGTCCATTACTCACAGCTAAACTTCATTCTGTTTCTCTGAGCTTCTGGGTTCAGACTTGTTCGGTCCCTGTCGTGTTTCTGGAGCTATTAAATAAATTATAAACACGCTCTGAACCGTTTCACTACACCGCGGCCGCGTAAACGTGTGTCTAACAGCGACCAAACCTCTCAGAAATATTCTCTACACTGCGTGGTGGTGGGGGGTAACCGCTAACGTTAGCCACTAGCCCGTGTGTGTGAATGGGGCTGAGTTCGTTAGCGCTAACTCACACCGGCTAGCGAGTCTCACAGCCCAGCCCAGCCCAGCAAGCCGGGCCCTGCTGCTGCAGCAGTGCTAACCACTGAACAGCCGCCAACACAACCCGCAACACACACCAACCCGCCGCCTAAACCCGCAGCGGGGCCCGCAGAGACAGAAACAACAGCCACGGTTCCGCTCCTACCTGAATCCCAGCGGCTCTTTCTGCTGTCCAATTTTGGGGAAATATTTTGAACGGCTCACGCGCATCAACTGACGTAGCCACCAGCATCCGAGGCGCGCTCCTCTCGACTCGTGAATCAGTCCAGATTCAGAATCGGTTCTTTTTCATTCAAGCGACTCACACGGACCAACTGAATCGAGCTTCGTTTGTAGCGTCTCTAGAAGGGTTGCCAGGTCTGTGGCTTTCCCGCCAAGTTAGGATAGATAAAGCCTTGTCAGGTGTTTCTCTTTTTAATTTACTTTTTATTTTTTTGTTGCAAATGAAAAAGAAACCTCGTTTTCAGATATGTTACTGTTTAAATGTGAATAATAATAATAATAATAATAATAATACTGTTAGTAATAGAAATAATAATAATAATTGTTGTAAAATTACTATTATTATTATTTGTAAAATTCGTTTATTATGATTATTTATTAGTATTTATTTATTTATTTATTTATTTATTTATTAATAATAGATTAATACTAATGGAAGTCAATTAAGTCAATGTTATTCATTTTTAATTTTTTACACTATATAAAAAAACCTATAAAAAGTCTAATAAAAAGATTCAAATGATCTCAGAGGTGACAGTGACATAATGGGGCTGTGCGAAAAAACTGACAATGTAATATATATTTTCCTTGTGATATACACTATTGGTGAAAAGTTTTCCCTTTATTTTTGCCTTAATATCTAATGTCTTAATATCTTGAAAACGACACAGAAACACAGATAACTCTGTAACTATTGAAAGTTTTTTTTCTCAGAAAAATACAGTTGACGCCAGAAAGAGGCAAGTACTGTTTCCTACACAAGAATACTCTTGGAAACTGGAAAAACCAGGTACAGGAACAGGTCTGGCTGACCCACATGGCAACACCTTTAGCTCAGCATAACATTGGATTGTGTAGAGAAGAATTAGAGGTCTGACAGGTGAAGTGTAGTAATGAAGTCATTGCTAAGATGAGAAAATAAAAAGCAGCTTGTCTGGTACATGCAGTACTGCTACTAGACTAATAAACTATAGGGGTGTTCTAAAACTTTTGACCAGTACGTTGTGATATTAGAACATAATTCAAGATGTCCACATTCCAACTTGTAATGCAATTAATAATTCTCTCTTACCCAAGATTGGAGTAAAATAAACAATATTTATTTTATTTATTTATAATATTTATTTATTATATCTAAAAAACAGACTACAGATTGGTAAATATATTATGAAAGTGTGAGTTTTCCTTTTGCATCAAGCAGCCAAAAAACAAAACATTTAATTTAACATTTATTTTTTTCTGTAGTGTGACTGTATTGTGCGCATGCTCGCATTGTAAAGACAATGCTAATATTTTTGTTAATTTATTTATTTGAATTGTGTGCTAGTTTTTTCCTCTCGCTGCACATCTGTATTAACCTGGCCACCTTGAAATATATGAGATAATAATTTCAGTTTGCTAGCTATATCTTCCCTTTTCTTTGCTTGTTCAAAAGTTCACACGTGGTTTTTGTGTACGTGTTCGCTCTCACGTGCTTTTCAGTCAGCATTCAAGTGTATCTCGGTCATAAAACCCTCATTACTCAGTTAAACGAACCACAACTGAACACCACGCTGTGATATTTTCTACGCTTCTTACATCAGATACGCTCTAGCAGCACGTTAACAAATCCACACATCACTGTGTAAACGAGGGCTCACACGCTTTAGTTAGCCCACATCTGAACACAGACCACGTCCATCACATGAATCAATAGGACTATAACTGCCTGTGGGTAAGGTATGAGCCGCGTGTGCGGTTCATTTGAACTTGTGAATCGGCTCGAGCGAATTATTGAAGATAAAAAAAAGGAAATGTTCTTATGAACACATTTATCACGATTCTGACTTTTTATTTAATAATAATAATAATAATAATAATAATAATAATAAGCATATGCCCCTAACAGTTACAGTTAAAAGAGTGTAAAGTAGTAAACAAAAAAAGTAATTACGAATAAAAATAAGGAAAATAAAATGGACAATGTTATACAGGTCTGGAAAAAAATAAGAGACCACTTAAAAATGATGACTTTCTTTCATTTTACCAAATTGAAAACCTCTGCAATATTATAAAGAGGAATATGGTTGACCACAAGCCATCAAACCAAGCTGAACTGCTTGACTTTTTGCACTAGGAGTGGCATAAAGTTATCCAAAAGCAGTGTGTAAGACTGGTGGAGAACATGCCATGAATGAAACAAGGGTTATACCACCAAATATTGATTTCTGAACTATTAAAACTTTATGAATATGAACTTGTTTCCTTTGCATTATTTGAGGTGTGACAGCTTTGCATCTTTTTTGCTTTTTTACCCACTTCTCATTTTCTGCAAATAAATGCCCGAAATGACAAAATTTATATTTGAAATTTGGGAGAAATGCTGACCGTAGTTTATAGAATAAAACAACAATGTTCATTTTACTCAAACATATACCTATAAATAGCAAAATCTGAGAATTTTTTTTCAGAGCTGTATGTTAACTATAAAACCACAGCATGATAAAAAATTAATAAATTGGGCGGTCGATTCGCTGAAGTGGGCGGTTCTATCGAATCGGTTCAGCAAAGTGAATCAAACTCCCCTCCCCCGCGGTCGGCTCTCACACTGATTCAGTCCATGTCAAAACGCGCTCGCATCTGATTGGACCGCAGGGCTGATTGTTGGCGAGATCGACCAATCAGATGTTACGTGGCGTTCGCCACAGAAACAAAAGCAAAGCGAAACTTACGTAACTCTGCGATCTAGGCCAGAGGTCGTGTTCCTGTTCTGCTCAGTTTGGCACAGCTGAATGAATGTGTTTCATGTAATTTGTGAACTGAAGGCGGCTTTGATCGGGTTAGGAGTTTAAGGCATATTTGCCCACGCGATTAGCACATTTATAACTGGACCTCTTTAGTGACCCAGTTGTTCCACAACTACATAATAGGTCTGTGCCTGGACCAGTACATGCTGTGTGTGCAGTTTAAATTATGCATCATTTTTGTCTGTGTCTCACAGATAATGTTGCACTGCTTATACTGCTGACGCTGCATGCTGTGCCCTAGCATTCAGCCTCACATCAGACTGCACAAATAAACATAAGAGGTTGGAATAAATGTTTGTTCAGCTGTGATGAGAGCAGAGGGAGAAGCACTGCTAGAATGCTGTTTGATCACTCTCAACCTCACTAAGAACACGACTGAAGAAGAGCAGAAAAAACTTGTTCACAGTAGTGGCAATACAGATTTTTTTAGTTAATATATGAAATAGTTATTAATATGCTGTTTAATCGTTGAGATATTGCTTTACAATAGTTTTTAAATAACCATTCAATGTGAGTGATCATTTTTAAATATATATTATTATTTTATTAACAATTTTAATTTAATTTAATTGATACATGCAGGGTTGTCCCCAAAGGAAACACATGTTGAATGGGTCTATGTTCTACTTAAAACATGTTCATCAAGTTCTTTGCAATATCACACTGAAATAAAGAGATCTCACCGGCTCAATTCTTGACAGTTACAGTCACTTGTAGAATGAGCCACTTAAGTGCACTGTCACTAAATGGCAAAACACGAACAAGTTAGTCATGCTTTACTGTAATAGAAGCACAAAACTCATTATGAGTACTTACATCTTCCTCATCTGCCGACTTGCCTCGGTACAGATTCCTTCGTCAGAGGACGTCTGCTGGCTAATCCTGTGGTGTAGTACAACCACAGGCTCTCAACCAATTTGACCAAAATGCCATTTCTTAAACTAAGCTAGTGGTTGGGGCATTGGTGGGTGTTCATGGGTGAGGGGTGGTGCCTAGATGGTTCTATGCACCTTTCTTTATGGTGAAGGCACAATAAGGTAGCCATCGAATTGGCTCATGGAAGTATTTCATTTCTGACACCAAACTCTTTCAACTATTTTACAGAAAATGAATGGATTTTTTTGGGCTTGAAGTGTTTATAGGGGCAGTCAAGACCCAAGTGGAAATACAAAGCATGCAAAAAGTGAGTTTTGCATAATATGTGCCATTTAACATCAATCACCTCACATATAAATTCCAAAACACATTTTTATGTTTACAGTTTTTATAGTATCTGAAATGGATACACACTGATATGTGCGCAACAAGTCATGAAAGCTTGGGAATGACCTTTGCTACATAATTTGTAAGGTGTTATCTTGTGATTGAGGCTCAACCCTTGCCAGTGTGCTCATAGCAAGGCAACATGAATTATGGAAGTTGATATGAGGCCTACTAATGGATGCCAGATGAATTTGACAATCCATTGCCAAACTTGTGCAGGCATTTAATATCATTACTACCCACAGGGGACAGCACAGTATGATCATGACTGCCACAGTCTGACTAGAACTGCCCATGTGAACAGACAAAATGCATAAATTATATTTAATTTCAATGCAGAAGGCCCTACATACATAGCTTGCATTTTAGTGCAGCATTCTTTAGCTTCCATGGAACATGACAAAACTCATGGGATGCCATGCTAGTTTCTATACTAAGTTCCTAAGTATACAGAAAATCTGTCAAATTTAACCTGAACGTTTCTGTTATTAAATTAGAAGCAGCTTATTAGAATTTGACATGGCTTTAGATGAATTTCATCACTGATATAAGAATATTTATATTGTTAGCGAGTGAGCAATAGAAATGTGGTACCTAATACTTACAAAATTGGTATGATCATTTTATTTTAGTATTTGTAATCACCTACTTTATTTTCATTTTATTCAGCAACAGACTCCAGATGCACATACATATGGAATAAACTCATGTCATATGCACACACACACAGAGAAACACAAAGGAGCCAGATGTCCAACTACCCATTACATTTGCTCAATATATTCTAGCTTTTAATGTCTGACCTGAGTTCTAGATTTCATGCTTTAGAGCACATTGGTGGTCATCAGGCTGCAGAGCCTTTTTTTATTCTAAATCAGGCTTAACTCATAACATCCAAGGGCCAATGGATTGTATTGTTTTGGTGGAATGATAGTGAGCTCTTGGTGTGATAGGATCTACTTTCCTCAATATGTGTTATGAACCCATTAAACACTAGATGGAGGTGTTGCGTAAAAATAGCACTCAAGGCTTATTGACATGGACACAAAGACTGAATACTGGATTTGAAAGTAGTAAAATATACTATATTAAAAGTAGATTAAAAGAGTAAGTCCTAAATATTATTTAAAAGTTTATTTATACAAAAAATAACTTGCCATTGTATTATCAAAATTATCAGATACTGGGTTAAATTTTATTATTTGATGGCATAATCCCAAACATATTATATTAGCTATCAGTATGAGTGCTTTAGATACTAAATGCAAGTTATGTGCTAGATACTTTTCACAAAAGATACTTAAATGCTATGTTCCCAGTGCTGCTAAATACTTTTAAAGACAACTAGCTGAATGCGCAGTGTGGTAGATACTTGTAACAAGCACTAGCTAAATGTTAACAGCCCAGCGTGCCAAATACTTATAAGGAGCACTTGGTTAACTAAATGTTAACTGCTCAGTAATGCTAAGTACTTATAAAGAGTGCTTGGTTAACTAAATGCTAACTACCCAGTATGCTAAATACTTATAAAGTGCGCTTGGTTAGCTAAATGCTAACTGCCAAGTGTGCTAAATACTTATTAAGAGTGCTTGGTTAGCTAAACGATAACTGCTCAGTAATGTTACATACTTATAAAAAGTGATTGGTTAGCAAAATGCTACCTACCCAGTGTGCTAAATACTTATAAAAAGCACTTGGTTAGCTGAATGCTAACTGCCCAGTGTGCTAAATGTTTACAAAAAGCACTTGATTAGCTAAATGAATACTGTCCAGTGCTGCTAAATACATATAAAGAGTGCATGGTTAACTAGAGGCTAACTGCCCAATGTGCTAAATACTTATAAATGTGCTTGGTTATGTAAATGCTAACTGCTCAGTACTGCTAAGTACTTATAAAAAGCGGGCGGCACGGTGGCGCGGTGGGTAGCACTTCCACCTCACAGCAAGACGGTCTGGGTTCGATTCCCGGCTGGGGCGACCCAGGTTTCCTCCGGGTTCTCCGGTTTCCTCCCACAGTCCAAAGACGGCACGTTCAGGCTAATTGGAACTTGATTGAAATTGCCCCTTAGGTGTGAGTGTGTGAGTGAATGTGTCTGTCTGTGTCTGTCTGCCTTGCGATGGCTTAGATCGTAGAACCTTGTGATTAGACAGTACCTTTCCTGCCGCGAAATAGCCGACGAGCTGATGTGGCGTTAAACTCGACTACCCAACCCAACCCAACTTATAAAAAGCACCTGGTTAGCTAGATGCTAACTGCCCAGTGGGCTAAATACTTATAAAAAGCGATTGGTTAGCTAAATGCCAACTTCCCAGTGTGCTAAATACTTATAAAGAACATTTGGTTAGCTAAATGCTAACTGCTCAGTGCTGCTAAATACTTTAAAAGAGCACTTGGTTAGCTAGATGCTAACTGCCCATGGAGGTAGATATTTATAGAGTGCTAGCTAACTGATAAGAGCACAACCAAAAATTTACGGTGCTAATTATTATACTCTGCATTAATGGACACGGAAGTGTGAAAGGGTACTACTAACTGCCAGAGTTAGATGCCTAATCATGTGCTGGCTGTTACTATGAAATTCCAGAAATTGTAAGTAAATAGACAACTGCAGTCGTGTCATCATTTTGTAGTCGGCGCCATTTTGTTTATGTGTAATCTGTGGTAAACAAATATGTTCAGAACCCTGTACATTTAAATTTTTGTACATTTTACACCTGAACATCACTAGATCCTCTAAATTATGAGATTGTTTAAGAGTCGTAATAGGACAAATGCTACAGTGCACTGAACTATGTATCAGCACAGTGGCTCAGAATACGAGCAAGCTAGCGGAGATATAACACCGCCTGTGGAACTCCGGTTGGATCGCGTTTTGAATTATTATTTTTCTTCACAGAGGATCACTAAAGTGTTTAGAGAGGTGAAACACTTTCAGTCTGGTGATGTTGAGCAGTGTACCCTATGTGTTAGAGCAGGGGTCTCAAACTCAATTTACCCGGGGGCCGCTGGAGGTAGAGTCTGGGTGAGGCTGGGCCGCATCAGGTTTTCCACAAGAAAAGCTCTTACAAAAACATTCCAATGTTATCAAATGTCTTTATTTTTTAACACAAAATAAGATGAAAAAATAAATTAATTAACAATTCATAAGAAAAAAATAAAAATCAGTAAAAAATAAATTAAATGAAAATAATAATTATAATAAGAAGAAGAAGAATAAGAAGAATAACACTGAAGAAACCACATATAGTTGCTGACTAGAGAAATGTAATTATTATTATTCAGATTCAAATGAAATTGATTCCTGAAATTGTCTGTGCTCATCACAAATCTTTCTCTTCACTGCAGGCTTTGAAAAAGACATGTTTGGGGCTGTATAATATATATAATTCCACTTGGTGTCGCTGTCGCGTTGAGTCTTTTCTGCTTCTTTTTCTGTCCTGTGGAACAGCAACTTCCGGGTTCAGACAGCGCGTGAAGCGGGAGCAGCCGCGGGAATTGCGCATGCGCCGCGTGCATATAATGACAAATTCAAACTCGGGGGCCGCGCTAACATTTAACTTTCATATTAAGGCGGGGCCACAAACTATCGTCCCGCGGGCCGCGAGTTTGAGACCCCTGTGTTAGAGCTTTAAAAGGAAAATAATAAGAGAAAGTGAGCATTAGCTGCTCAGTGGTTCTCAGTGCTGGTCCTGGAGTAGCACTTCCTGCAGGTTTATTATTTAATTATGGTCATTAGTTTATACTATTTACAGCACACCTGATGCAACTAATCAACTAACTAATCAACTAACTAACTGCCCTTGCTGAGGAGAGCTGGGTGTTACAACAGGAAAACAGGAAAACTAGCAGGACAGTGTTACTCCAGAACCACAGAGCGAATCTATCTTCCTGAAGAAGCAATAAGGGTCTGAAACACTTAACTTTCAACTGAAACCTATTTTAAGATACAATCTTATTGTAGCTAAATTGATTAAAACAACGAACCAAAACACCAAACTTCTCATTTATTTTACTGCATAATAAACTTAATCTGAATCTTCATAATATAAACAAACCCCTTCACTGTAACCCCCATTACTGAACCGCTGTAAAATCTACAAAGACTAGAGAGTAAACAGGCTGGCTGAGTAGATCTTGACCAGCACAGCAAATGATGTATTTTGAGTTTGGTGGTCTAGCTGGTCTGTCAAGATAATCAGGGTAGTTGTTCAGTATATTTAGAGCTCATACTTATAGAGTAGTGCATAGAAAGAGTGTAGAATCTGCTTCTTTAATTAAACATGCTAATACCACTCATCTCAGACACACTGGTAAAGTTACAGTGTTTACACCTGGTTCTGGAGTAACACTGTGCTTCTGTGCTGATTTTCTACTGTAATGCACCCAGCTCACCTCAGCGAGGGCAGTTCACTAGTTGGATCAGCTGGGCTAAAAATGCTGTAAATATGCTGTAAAATATGACTGGAGTTTGCGGGTGTTGCGCCAAATTGAGTCCGCTCGCGTTCTCTGCTGCTGTGCTGTGACATCAGTTGATAGTTAAGCTTAAAGCTAGCATTATTCTAATTACGACTTTTAAGCGATTTCGTAATTCAGAGGATCTAGCGATGATCAGGAGGAAAATGTACACAGAATAAAACGTACAAGGTTCTGAACATATCTTTTCAGCGCTATAGGTGTGCAGTAAACCAAAAAAAGCATTTTTTTAAGTATAATGCAACAAAGTATTAACGAGGCCTTGCTAGATAACAACTGTCAAAGTGATACAAACTTTTATTGAGGTTCTATATTAACTTCCAGTGTACTACGAAGAGATTTTTTTGTAGATACCAACTTCTAGAGTGCTACACACTTTATATCAGTGCATGATAGATGCTACGTTTACATTTAACTTTTAGCTAGATGCTACCAAAATTCTAGATATAGCAGAATAGCTAGCTATGATTACCTATTGAATATAGGCTATACAATTCATGAGCTGGAAAAACTACTGGCCCTTACAAGACTGGTTCACCGTAGAAAATTATTTTCCATTCCAGATTTCCATTGGCCAATCCACCCGGTGCTCTACTGACCTGGATGAAGTTGTATGCCCCATCAGGGCCGCCGCTCTGCATACGCAGACAACGCAGCCAGCGTTAGGCCTCAACCATTTTGCAGTTGCAGGGAGCCAAATTGACTGAGAATGAAATGTGTTGAAATTATGACCAGTGTTGGGAGTAACGGCGTTAAAACTAACGGCGTTACTAACGCCGTTACTTTTTTCAGTAACGAGTAATCTAACTAATTACTATGACTGTAACTATAACGCCGTTACCATTTCCGACACCCCGTTACTGCACGTTACTTTAGCCGCTCTATGAACTTTTTTTTTTATTTCGCTTTGCCCTGGTTAACCCCTCCTCTGTCCGGTGAACTTGAGCTTCTGACCGCTGTGCCTGTGGTTTGGCGTGGTGAAGTGAGGCACAATTGTGACGATTTGCGTGCTCTAATCAATTCAGTGATTGCCGTGGACAACCCAAGTTCCGAATTAAGGACGTTAAGCTCTTTTTAGCTGCTCCGGTTTTTGTGGTGCTGCTGCTTTCTAATTTAGAGCTTAGATTCTCTGCCCGAATCCCACCTGACCTGAGGACCGACCCGAAATCAGGCTCCTATTTTTATTTTATATAAAGCTCTGGTGTGATAATCACAATGTTGCTAAGTAACCAATTATTATTGTTCACTAAAGCGAACGAAATAGCGAAAATTGAAAGTGAAAAACATTTGTGTTAACTGAATCTAATAAAAACGGTAATTAAAAGGAAAAACATAACTATCTCGAACTGTATTTTGTGTTTATAAAACTAACTAAAACGAACTGAAATTACTGATAGAATACCCTCATTTTTGTGTTTAATTTATTTATAAGCGCTGTTGTACAGCGGAGTTGTACAGCGGGAGTTGTTGTGCCGAGCGCGCGGCACTCGTGGTCCGTTAGTTCTTGTGTAAAGCGCTCGCGCTAGCAAGCCCACCCTAAAATGAACAGAAAAAATAAAAACAAAATAAAATTAAACTATAATAAAAATGAAAACTGTAATCACGTAGCTCTGGGCGCACGTGAACGCCTCAGCGTTTGACTTGCAGCATTGTGTGTAGCTGTTCTTAAAAATCATTTAAATTAAATAATAGTTCTATGCTTCTATGTTACAGTGTTAATTAACATAATTCTGATTATATTTCGCTCATTCAATCAGCCCGAAAACAGACAGTTTATGGGGCGGATCGGGTCAGGCTCATAATGACAGTTTATGGTTCGGGCTTGGGCAGAATGTGCACGGGCTCCGGCTGGGTCGGATTTTTTGGGCATGATCTAAGCTCTATTCTCTTTTGGTGAAGCTGTTATATTAATACCATTTTAACGGGCATTAAATTGTTGTTTTTGTCCATTATTTTGTTTTATATATACATATTTCTTTTGAGTGTGGCTTGGTTTGTTAAATTTCATCCCCAGACGCGTTTTTCCGCTTTTTTCAGTATTACAAGTTTTAGTAATTTTCTTTGGTTGTGTGGAGAATTTCGTTTTATTTTTTTGAAATTCGTTAGATTATATTTTTGTCAACATTTTGGGTTTATTTTCGTTTGTTATTTTTTGTTATTTTTCTAATAATAATAGTAAATGCATAATTGATTTCCTTTTTTTGACGGGCGAATAATAAAAAGTAACGCGATAGTTACTTTTACTGGTAACTAATTACTTTTATAGTGGAGTAACTCCGTTAGTAACTCAGTTACTTTTTTGGAGAAGTAACGAGTAACTATAACTAATTACTTTTTCAAAGTAACGTGCCCAACACTGATTATGACATTATTAAATTTAAAACCCAATGTGAATTATTTATGATACGCTCATCTTTTTTGTCTTTAAACATTGCATGGGGCACCTACTCTACTACTTAAAAGCGCCACGTTATTATTTTTGTGCATAATATAATGCCCCCACCCCTATTGCCTGAAATGGCACGGCTCGGTTTGCTCTGTTGGTTGTTGCCAGATGTGACATTTTCCAGTCAAATAAATAATCAAAAAATGCATGGAGGCGCTAAATCTTGCGCATGTTTAACCATTTTTAAAGTGTATGTGGCCATTCTATACAAAAACTTGTCCAGTGCAATATTTGTGTAAGTTAAAAACTTAAAATAAAATAAACAAATAGGATGAAAAATCGTAACTTATCTGGCAACCTTAGTCCTAACTAAAGTAGCAACGCTACTTGAGTTTGGCAGGAGACAAGTTCACCGCGCGAAGTTGCTACTAAATGGTAATTCAACTATGAAGCGACGGTTTGAGTCTGGAGCTGAGAAGAAGAAAAAGAAGCAGAAAGATGAGGCCCATGCATCCCTTTCTGGTGAGTAACTTTGATGATAAAGGTTTAAATAGTTTTGATTACTTCATGTTCAGTGGTGTTGCCTGAGCTAGTTACGTTGGCTTTGCTGATTTGGTAGCTTTAAACGCTTAACTAGAAACTAATCTGGGTATTGCAAGGCACGTGGCACGTTTGCAAATAGTAGTAGTGTAGTTTGAAGATTTTTAGTGACTTTAATAAAAAATTAATAAACAGAGTAGCCTACCTATTGACTAATGCCGTCAGTGCACTATCCAAATGGTCTGTATGACAGCAGGATCAGACAGCTCTATAGATTTTGACAGGCTGATATAAATACACCACGAATATAAACGATAATTTCATAACCTTTAAGGCTGGCTTGTGTAAATGACGTGTCCACTGCTTAAAATAGACATGCATCGTTTCCTTTATTATTTATACATTATAAATAGTACTCTTGTGCTGTTCTTCACTGTTATTGGCCTTACTTATAACGTTGTAAATATTCACAGTTACATGTGTAATTTTAATAAATAGTAAAATTTTGCGTAAACCTTTTGTGTTTGTGTGTGTGTGTGTTTTTTTTTTTGGGGGGGGGGGGAGGGGGGGGGGGGTCCTCCCTGACCAGTTATGCTTAGGGCCTCCAAAACCTTAGCAGCGGCCCTGTGCCCCATAGAATCCAAACAGGAACAATTTTACTGTAGAATACTTAAAAAAACATTTTAATACCCGAAGAAAGGAATTGCCTTGATGAAATCATTGTTTCAGTGACACATTTAATGTGAACTAATCTCTTTCCCACCCCACTGAATGAGTGACATGAATATAATAACATTACTTTCTCTATCATTGAATCCATTCACTCTGTCGGGAATGCGGCTGTGAACACAGTGGAACCCCCTTCATAGCACGACATGAGACTGTAACACTAACACATTGACTGGGTTTCTAAAGAGTGAAGAAACAAGGCTGTTTATTATCCCCCCCAAACTCCCGACCATTGCATGAACTTGCCCTTGCTGGCCTTCCTCAGCTATGTGCTCTCGCCCCCATTCAGATGCCGTGTTTCACATGAATATCTGCAGTGATTATTGTTGTAACCTGTACACCCTCACTCCACACACTAATTACCTACGAGTGCCCATGTTTCTGAAGGCCGGGGCTGAAAAGAAGAAAGAGGCCACATAACACATGCCAGCTTAGAAACATGTTTTACAAAAAGACAGGCACTTCAAAACAGAAGCAAAGCAGAAGAGGACCCACAGTTTTTTTCTAGATTTTCTTGCTATATTTGAATATATAAAATCAAGCATTTAAATGTGCAGTTAATGTACCAGCTGAAAAGATGTGCCATTTGATGTGCTTTTGGGCTACTCCAAGTGTACCATTGGTTATCTCGCAGTATCCCAGTGGCTTATTTTAGGAGTTACTAATTGTCTTTTTTGGCGCTTGCAAGTGTCATTTTTAGCATCTCCAAATATCCTTTTGGATATCTCCAAGTGTCCCTTCTGGGATCTCAGAGTGTCCTTGTAGATAGCGCTAAGTATCCTTTAAGGAATCTTTGATAGCGCTTTTTTACCAAAAGAACTCTGGTTCTTGAACCAGTTCCATTCGGACTTAAGAACCACAGTGCTTTTCAGTGAACCGGCCCGCGTTTTCACCAGTTTTAGTGGAACCGTCAAAACGTCACATCAGTAAATGTACCGGCACTATTGGCTGATGTGGACGGAGTCGGAGAGCCAGGGTTGCATTGGTCTGCTGCTGTGGCCGAATTCAGCGCCCCAGTCATCTGGTTAGCTAACCTACTGCCCAGCACGGTATCCAGCACATCATAAACTCCGATACACTCCACCGCCCAGCTCCACTCCATTTTTAAGCTTTTTAAGCTTGTTTATCACTTGCTTTTTAGTGCGAACATATCCTCCTCCAGATAAATCCTCCTCTAGTTCACCGTAGAGTTTCTCCTCCCTAGTTCTCCCTTCAAGTTCCTGAAACTCCGCAGAACACCAAATTGAGAGTAAATACTGTGTTTCCTCAGCAGACCACAGTGCATTCTCAGACACGCCCACAGATGTCGTCACCGTTCGCGCTGAGGAACCTAGTTTTCTTTGGTTCCCGCTGCAAACGGAGTTCTTGGTTCTGGAACCTACTTTTGTTGGTGGAAACGGTGCGAATGGTGGAAAAGCACTATGAGTGTCCTTGTTGACATCTCCAAGTTGGATAGCTCTAAGTATCCTTTAAGGGATCTCCAAGTGTCCCTTTGAGACCTCCAAATGTCTTTTTGTTGATCTCTGAGTGTCCTTGTGGATATCTCCAAGTGTCCCTTTGGGGATCTTCAAGTGTCCCTTTGGGGACTTCTGCGTGTCCTTGTGGATATCTCCAAGTCTCCCTTTGAGATCTCCAAGTGTCTCTCTTTAGTGATCTCTGAGTGTTCCTGTGGATATCTCTAAATGTCCCTTTGGGGATCTCTGCATATCCTTGTGGATATCTCCAAGTGTCCCTTTGAGGATCTCCATGTGTCCCTTCGGGGACCTCTGTGTGTCCTTGTAGATATCTCCAAGTGTCCCTTGAGATCTCCAATTGTCCCTTTGGGAATCTTCAAGTGTCCTTTTAGGGATCTCCAAGTGTCCTTTTGAGATCTACAAGTGTCCCTTCGGGGATCTCTGAGTGTCCTTGTGAATATCTCCAAGTATCCCTTTAAGATTTTCAAGTGTCCCTATTGGGAATCTCCAAGTGACCCTTTGAGATCTCCAAATGTTCTTTCGGATATCTCTGAATGTCCTTTTGGATATATCCAAGTGTACCTTTGAGATCTCCAAATGTCCCTTCAGGGATCTCCAAGTGTTCATGTGGATAGTGAAGTGCTCTCTGGGAGCGTCTGGCTGTGAGTTTTGACTGTTTGTGTTTTGCGGTGCGCAAAAGTTGAAATCATTTGAACTTGTTATGAACCTAAACGGTGTGTTTGAAAGGACAGCTGCAAATTTTCTGTGTTCAGTGTGAAAGCAGTGTGTAGCAGTGTGTAGCAGTTCTAAATCAGGTCTCTGGCTTCCTCTCCCAGAATGACCTTCTGGACCAGAACCAATCTGGGTTCTAAAAAGGACACTTTACCGAGACGGCTCTGTTGTCTGTGACTGAAGCGTTGAAAACTGCCAGAGCTGCAGGTCAGTCCTCAGTGCTCATTCTGCTGGACCTCTCGGCCGCATTTGACACAGTCAACCATGACTTTCTCCTAACTATACTCTCAAACATGGGGATCGCAGACAATGTGCTGTCATGGTTCAGATCGTACCTCACTGGGCGCTCGTTCAAGGTGTCGTGGCAAGGACAGCTGTCCTCAGCCCGCTCCTTATCCACTGGGGTTCCCCAAGGTTCGGTACTGGGACCCCTTCTCTTCTCCATATACACCACCTCTCTTGGTCAGGTTGTCCGCTCACACCGATTTTCCTACCATTGCTTTGCTGATGACACCCAGCTATACCTGTCGTTCTCACCTGAAGATCACTCAATCTCTGCACGGATATAGCAGTGTCTCTCTGACATATCCTCATGGATGAAGGAGCATCACCTTCAATTAAATCTCTCAAAGACTGAACTTCTGGTTATACCAGCAAAACCATCTTTTCAACACAACTTCTCTATAAGTATCGACTCTCTCTCTCTCACCGACAAAGGTTGCTAGGAACCTGGGTGTTCTGGTTGATGACCAACTCTCCTTCACGCACCATGTGGCCTCAGTTGCCGCTTTGCGCTCTATAACATCCGAAAAATTAGACCGTTCTTGACGCAACAGGCCACCCAACTCCTGGTGCAAGCGGTCGTCATCTCACGCCTCGACTACTGCAATGCCCTGCTAACTGGCCTCCCGGCCTGTGTAGTAAAACCACTCCAGATGATCCAGAACGCAGCAGCACATCTGGTCTTCAACCAGCCAAAACGGGCACATGTCACCCCGCTGCTCATTGAGCTCCATTGGCTACCAGTTGATGCTCGCATCAAATTCAAAGCTCTTACTATCGCCTACAAGGTGATGACAGAACAGGCTCCTTCCTACCTGCACTCGCTCCTGAAGGCTTACGCTACCTCCCGGCCGCTGCGCTCCTCCAACGAACGTCGCCTCGCTTTGCCAAACACTCACACAAAGCAATCCAGACTGTTCTCATACAGAGTTCCCCAATGGTGGAACAAACTACCTTCCACTACCAGATCAGGAGAATCTCTCGCTATCTTTAAGAAACTCCTGAAGACAGAGCTCTTCAAAGAGCACTTACTCTCTTAACACCTCTAACACACTAACTACTTCTAACCTCATTTCCTTCTTCCCCTCCTTCACTCCTCTATCCTATTATTCCCCTTTGACCTCCTTTTATCTCTATCCAAAGATGTTTTACCTTTAAACTTATTTTACATTGTACTCGACTATTGTAAGTCGCTTTGGACAAAAGCGTCTGCCAAATGTAATGTAATGTAATGTAATGTAAAAGCAGTTTGAGATGGTAAAATTAAGATATGAAGTGAGGTTACAGTGGCTTACAGCTTACAGTACTTTAATCTAGCAGTAATTCTTTACACTGTGTCAGTTTCAGAAATTGTGTGATAAATGGACCAATAGAAATGCTCCAAACTACTTGGAATACATTTAACAGTGATTTCCAGTAAAAGTTAAGAAGTGATTTACTTCTCATGTAAAGTTTCTGTTTTTAAGATTTTAACTTAGATTAACTGAACCACTGAGTTTATAAAATGTTAAAATTACCACAGTCAAACTTATGATTAAGAAAATTTAGGTAATACAGTGGTCCTTTATAAATCATTGATTGTTTGAATCAGCAATTTTAGTTTCATATAGCAGATGAACACAGTGATATTTGAGAGTCACATAAAGTTTATAGGATTTACAGAATATGTGCAATAATTCTTTCAACTAAATAAGGCAGGTGTGTAAATTTGGGTACCCCAACAGAAAAAAATTACATCAATATTTAGTAGATCCTCCTTTTGCAGAAATAACAGTCTCTAAACGCTTCCTATATCTTCCAATGAGAGTCTGACTTCTGGTTAAAGGTATTTTGGATCATTATTCTTTACAAAACATCTCCAGTTCAGTCAGTATTGATGGTTTCTGAGCATGAGCAGCCCGCTTTAAATCACACCACATATTTTCAATAATATTCAGGTCTGGGGACTGAGATGATCATTCCAGAACGTTGTTATTGTTCCTCTGCATGAATTAGTGGATTTTGTTGGAATTAGTGGGTCTTGTTGAAGTATCCAGCTCCGGTGAAGCTTTAACTTTCTCACTGATTCTTGAACATTGTTCTCAAGAATCTTGATATTGACTGAAATCCATGTGACCCTCAACTTTAACAAGATTCCCAGTACCTGCACTGATCACACAGCCCCACAGCATGATGGAACCACCACCAAATTTTACTGTGGGCAGCAGTAAAGTGTTTGTCTTGAAATGCAGTGTTCTTTTTCTGCCATGCATACCGCCCTCCAAATTACTCAATTTTAGCTTCATCAGTCCACAGCACCTTGTTCCAAAATGACGCTGTCTTGTTCAAATGTGCTTTAGCTTTAGCATACCTCAAGCGACTCTGTTTGTGGCGTGTGCTCAGAAAAGGCTTCTTCTGCATTTCTCTCCCATACAGCCTCTCCTTGTGTAAAGTGTGCTGAATAACTGAACGATGAACAGTGACTCCATCTGCAGCAAGATGATGATGTAGATCTTTGGAGCTGGTATGTGGGTTTACTATGACTGTTCTCACAATACTGCTCCTCTGCTTATCTTAGAGTTTTCTTGTTCTTTCACTTCGGGTCTTAACTAGAACTGTGACTGTGGTCTTCCATCGCCTCACTATATTCCTCACAGTGGAAACTGACAGCTGAAATCTCTAAGATCGCTTTTTGTATTTCTCCTCTAAACCATGACGTTGAACAATCTTCATTTTCAGGTAATTTGAGTTGATTAGAGGCTCCCATGTTGCCACTCTTCAGAGAAAATGCAAAGAGGAAAAAAAAACTTGCAATTGATCACCTTAACCCTTTCTCATAATTCTCTGGATTCACCTGTGTTTGTAGGTCAAGGGTCAGTGAGCTTACCATACTAATTTTGTGTCCCAATAATTAGAGCTAAAGGTTTTCAAATCAATAAAACGACAAGGCACCACATTTCTGCACCTGTCTAATTTTGTTTAAGGAATTATTGCACACTTTCTGTAAATCCTATAAACTTCAGTTCATTTCTCAAATATCACTGTGTTCATCTGCTATATGATATATTTAACTAAAATTGCTGATCCGAACAACCAATGATTTATAAAGGAAAATCATAAAAAATGATCAGGGGTGCCCAAACTTTTTCATATCACTGTATCTATAAAAGACAAACCCTGGGACATATTTTTTTACTAAAAAAGGAGTCAAAAAGATACCAGGCAAAAAGGCACTGTGAACAGTTATCAGCCCATCTGGTTGGGTGGTATGCTCCAGAAAATATAGCTCCCAGCAGGAAATGCCCATCTGCACACCCGCTTGGCCAGCGTACAGCGATGCACTCCCTCTGTTAAATACAAGCTTTAAGTCCTATCAGGGACCAGTGGCCGGTATAACCCAAAAGAAGTGCAGCTGTACCAAATCATTCCAACTGAACAAGCTTTGTGACGAGTTGACCTGAACTGATGTGGCATGATTTTCAAATGCATCCTGGGCCCACATTCACAAACTATTTCCTCCTTCTCTCTTTTCATTGTTTGAACTTAGGCATTTTTGTGAGTGTTAAAGTCTCTGATGATTTGATGTCAAAAACAAAACAAAGCAACAGAGAAATCCCATTATTAAAATTGCGATTCTATTAAATCTTAAAGCTAGGCTAAGTGAGTTATTTTAGACACAAGTATCATTATGCTTCTGAAAATATTCTTTATATCCCAACAGCAATAAATAAATCAAATGCTTTGAAAAGTAAAACAAAAAAATACTGTACTGTTTGAATTTTATAATGATTATAGCATTAAGACTTGCCTGTTATCTGTCTAATTGAGCTAGGTTGGATAAATGACTTTCTACCAAATCACCTAATCTCACTTAAACTTGAAATGTAGAGGACTTGTTTGCTGTTTTAACCCAGACATTATGCAAAGGGTTGTTTTCACATCTAGTACAGGGAAACTCCTCAGACCTGTACCTTCTGTACCCACACACACACACACACACACACACATATATATATATGCATACTTTCATTAAAAGTTTCAAAAATAAATGATTAAAACAGAATAAATTCCTTATGGTTGTACATAAAACTGTTTTCTTGAAAATTTGTGTATTTCTGCTCCTCTGGGATAGACCTGATACAATGCAACCACTTCTTTGTTGTTAGCAAAACAAGAACACATTGCAGTAAAGTATGATTTTTAAATTCTGTAATGTATTAATTCTGTAATGTATTAATTCTGTAATAAGCGATTGTTCTAAATGCAGCTATACTTTGAGACATTTATGTGAATTCAGCATATTTGTTTACGTAAACAAACACATAGTGTTTATGCATTGGAATTTATTGAAGATGTAAACTTATTATGTTTTTAGAAACAGACCATATACACAGTGTGTATCTGTTAGATGAAAGGGCAAAAAAAAATCATGGAACCAAATGAATTATTTAGGTGATAAAACTTTACTATGTATTGTACTGTGTTATAATTTTAGACTTTAATTTCTTTTAAAACATACTGATTTTCTTTTACATGAGCTGCTGTTTGATTGTTCTCTGAGCTATATGAAAAATGTGAATAACTTGAGTTGTTGCATAAAAAATAACATTTCATCTAATATTTAAATTAAAAAGTTACACATAACATGACTTACATGCTGCTAAATTAAAAAAGATTCAGTTTTGTTCTGGACTTGTGAAAAAAATGTAAGACTTAAAAAAGTATTGTATAAATAAAAATGCAAAATAAGTGCATATTATGTAGCGGCTCAGTGGTTTAATACCTGGTGCTAATTGAGATGTTGAAATATTTTTTAATTGGGCGCCAGTTATTAAATTAATTTAATTAGATTAATTAATTAATTAATTAATTAATCAAATTAATTAATAACACAAGACATCTCAGGGTGTGGTTTCTACAGGTGACAGAAATTTTCATAACCAAGTTATCCAGAAAAACACACTGAAATGACAGGTTTTGTAAAATAAAAGTATTTATTAAATCACACAGATATGAGTAAATAATTCATTAAAAAGTCATAATGTAGCCATTATATATCAAATCATAGTGTAGAATAATAAATGAGAAATAAAAGAACAAACACGTTATAATGCTGACATGAAAGGAATAGAGATTAATAGAACTATTAAGTGAATATTTCTAAATAAGGGTCTAAGGCATTTTAAGTCTACGAAACCAATTCTTATTTCCAACCAAGCCACTCAAAATGAGTCATCTATACTAAAGACGCTCTATTAAAGACCCGACCAAACCATGACCAACAGACACCATCTGCCGAAAGATTAAACCCAGCTCTGCCTTACTCTGAGTTGTTGAAGTGGGCCTTGGTGAGTCCGCCTGGGTTGGTCGTCTGATGCTTCACCCCGAAAAAGGATCACGTGAGCCGGTCTGCAGGGTGGCTTGACTTCCTGTGTCAGCACGGAGCCCCATGAGAACCCACAGGGAAATCCCTTCGCTCTCAGGTGGCTTGCTGGTGGCCTCCGGACCGCAGGTTTCTGGGTTGGATCTGGCGGATCTCCTTTTCAGCTGTACTTTAGCTAAACTTAGATGGAATAATGCTTGGCTTCGTAGATTGTAAAATAACCTTAGATATTTTAACTAGGATAGCTAATATTAATATACTTGAAGATTAAATGCACTAGTCTAAGAAAACTAACTTAAGATGACTAAACTAACAGTCTATCCTTTATCCATCTCTGGGCTCCCTAACCTCTCTCCTCTAACTGTTTTCCTCAACTCATCTTCTCCAACTCCTTCTCTAACTGCAACTGAACTGCCAACTCCTCCAACTGAACTAAAACTGGACTCTGCTGGAAAAACTCTAAAACTGGCAAACTGAACTGTGTCTGCCCAGTTTAAACTATTAGTCCCTGTGGCCTGTTTGGCCCCTGAGCTATGATTGGCCCTGTGGCCCAAATGTCTGTGTTTTGATTGGTCTAGGAGCAATTTCAAACTTTGGTGGGGATTCACAAAGGGCCATAAACCCCCCCCTCACATGGTCAGCATGCATCAGCTAGTGGTCTATTTGTCTAATAGACCCAACCAAAAGAAAACTCAACTAAACAGTGGATCAAAATACATTTTTCAGCATATCAGTTTGTGAGGATAAATTCAGGAAACACAATCTTACAATTGAATCACAATAAATGTAATATATATATATTGCCCACAAACAGTTTTGTAATACTCAAGATAATCTTAGAAATACAATGATGGATGGTACTCTGTCAGAAAGAGATCAAGAGTTATGATATTATTTAAACCCAATTAAATCACTTAAAAGAAAATACATGATTAAACCACTGATAACCAAATAAAGCTATATTATCAAATGCTAATTAAACCTTGTTGATTCAGACTTGAATGTGTAGGAGAATTCAATCAGGACACATCCAAACACATATACCATATACCAGACACATATACCATTATTTAGTAAACATTCTATAAAACACCTTTTTTATATAGTCAATATATATGTATTTTAAGCAAAATCTTCTTAGTGAGAAATTCCTCCCCTCTGCTGTGTTTAGATAAGCGGCTGTCGTCGGAATTTACGACCGTGGGGGAAGTTGGTGAAGTTGGTGTTGGGAATGTAATTTCCAAGCTAAGAGCATTCATTTTAACTTCATGAATCTTATTTCTAAGTGGTTGCAGAAAGCACAAACCCCTAAATTGGTATAATATATTTGGTGAATTTACAATTTCCAAGGCATTCATTAAGTTTTGAACCCTCTCTCAAGTCCCGTAGTCCTGTCCTAGTGATGCAAATGTTGCAAATGTGTTGCAAATGTTCCAAATGTTTACATTAACTCCGAGGTTTATGACTTGGAGGAATGTAAACAGAATTTTACCCTAAACTCGCATTTAGGGCTCTCGGGCGAGGCTGAGTGAAGAAATAGTCAGTAAATGTCATTTTGAAATTTAAGGTTGTTTGAAAAAAAGATTACTCCAAGGTTTTTTTAGAGTGTTCTGGGTTCGAAGTTTCCTTATAGGCCGTAAAGTGGGGGTAGTGTGTGTTTGTGTCCAAGCAATGAAGAAATCCTCTGGTTAATCCACTACATTCCCCCCCCATCGATCGATGGGCCACTGGACGTTGGGTCATCGGTCGATGTCAACGTGGATTTCTGTAGACAGAGCATGTTAGGGTACATCTTTCATGCAATTGGTGTCTTGTTGGTCATGCTTTCTTAAGACAATCTACTACAAGGTCGCTGACAGAGTTTTTGGTCTAATGGATATACAATTTCTCTGATGATCAGTTTTTTTTTTTTTTTGTTGTAGCTATTGGCTTTTGGTTCTGAATAGAATAGTTAATTTAATGTGATAGTGTGGCAACAAGCATATGAAAGGGTCACAAATAGTTTGCTAGCTATTTGTTCCTTTATAACTTTATCAAGACAACCTACCCATAAGGTATGCTTCAATAATTAGCCACTACTTAGTCAACAATTGAGAACAATATAGCGGAGCAAACGTAGTCAGAAGGGAAACAAAATATGTTTTGGGCACCTGAAGAGAAGAGAAAAAAAAAAAATTGGCACCCCCCCTTCTCCATGTATTTATTATACTGCTATGCTAATGGTTTGAAATGGTGATTCAAACACTAGGTTTAACAAAATATCCAATTTGTTGTGAGTTATGCTACTTGGATAGGTGAGTTCCAGACAGTGAATGTGTGGTACGTTCTCAATTTAACAATTGCGTCAGGTCAGAATATGGTGGACAATGAACACTCAGTGTGTCTAGGTATTTAGCCCCGTATTATGATTTAACCTAGGGCATTATTGGTCCCGACTTGTCCCATGGGGCTTTTGCATAGTTTAATTGGGTTACAGTGAACTTGTTTGAGAATCGGTTTAATAAAACACTGACGATGCGGGATTTGGTTCCAGATGCGAGGCAGTTTGTCTGCCCCTGCATGAGGACCAAACCAATGAGACCTGAGCTCGCGAATTGTTTTGCCAGTGCTGTGCTGGGACCTCACCAGTAGCTTGTCAGCAGTGTAGCACAATGGTTGGTATCCAAGCGTGCTTTTTCCCAGTTTTGGGTGTTTCCGCAGTTCTCCGCTAGAACGGTGAGATATACCAACACCTGAGAAAGTGTGGTTCAGCGAAAAAGTTGTGGCCTGAGCCATTTCAATAGGGTCTGGGGGACGTCCCCTCCATCTGGCAAATGCACCTGCCACAGTGATGCGATGTTTGTTCCTTCGAACAAATTTCATGAGTCTTTCGACCCAATCCATTTGTGGAATTGGCCATATACCCCACAGATCTTCTGAAGATTGGGGCTGAAAACACACTAGCCTTTTTCCAACAAGTGGCAGATATGTCAATTGTGGGAATGCTTGGTGTGTTTCCCCCATCATTTTGTGGTCCACCCATGGGTGATCGAGGGCCTGGGCCAGGCTCTCCCCCCCATGGCGCTGAGGCACCACGAATGAAGATGAAGCGTGTGTATCTGGGGCATAAACAAACAGGCCCTTGAGCATCCTGAAAGACGCACAGTAAGTGGCAAGTGGATCAAGTTGAAATGCCAGTGTTCTGAAAAAAGTGTTGCCACATGCACCAATTGTCATGTTAACTTTCCATTTGATCTGAGCATTCCGAAAAGCACATCCATCTGTGTAGATGGTGGGAATGTTTTTACATTCATAAGAATCCAAGGGACTGTGTTTGTCTGGAACCACTGGTGCAGGAACAAGAAGAGAACAATCCTTTTGGTGCACGAACAGAGGATCACAGTTAGTCCGTGGCAAGGAACCTGCAGGTGTTCTGTGAACAGCTGACTTGTCAGCCCATGGAACAAAGATTTCACCGTTGACCGTTGTGTTAAGAGTGAATGACTTTCCAGCTTTTGGGTTGTACTCATCTACAGCCATAGAGGGAGTCAATGCCCATGAACAGGTGTTTTGTTTTAGAGTCATGCTAGGGGACTCTGAAGATGGTGGTTTCAGAATCCTGACTGTGAGCTTCTCATTGATTCCCGTGGAATTTGAAGGTTCAATGAGCTTGTGTGGCTCAATGTTGCTAGCAACATGATAGCATTGAACTCTATCCTGTGCCTTAGGACAGGGCAGGGGTTCGCAAACCTGTGCCCAGATTCTACGATGCTGAAAGTCAATCAATGGTTTGAACCGGTCAAGGAGGTCTTTGCCAAAGAGCAATGGGACGTTCTCCAATGGAGAAATGTGAATTGGATGGGTGAGGCTCATTGGACCGATGGCAACGTGCACCAGGGCTGCAGAATGCAGAGTGATACCAGTGTGCGAATATGGTTGAAGGTGAAGAGCACACTTTTTCAGAGGTATCTCTTTGTTGTTTCGGCGGGCTGTCGCCCTCACCTGGTCAAAAAGTGAATTTGACATTAAAGAAATGTCTGACCCCGTGTCCAAAAGAGCTTCATACCCGAACACATCTTCCAGCCAGGTGGCTAGGTAGAATTTTGGTGTTGAACCTTTCTCGGTTAAGAAACCCAAGAATTGTTTAGGTGGTGGATCCTCCAGGCTGAGGAAAGAAGCTTCCTCAGTGTGGTTGTTTTCAGCGTCTGGCTGTACAACCAAGGCTGCATTGGGGTGGATGGATTTCGCACCCCCCCAAGCAGGTTGATCTGGAGCTTGGACAATTGGCAAGAATTCAGATTCAGCATTGTCCTGCTTGCGTATTTCGTTACGAAATTGTCTGAGCACACTGCCGTCTTTAGTGCTCAGGTTAGTTGGATATGTCTCATCCTTGTGCCCTTTAGGTGGACACCAACGTTTGTGGTGCTTTGGGCTCTTTCTCCTGAGCGGAGATTGAAGTTTGCTGGAGCTCTGTGCTCGAGCATGGTGCTGTGAGTGTTTGCCATTCCAACTGCGTTTTATCCTACCTTTCTTTCGATAGGAGGGCTTTTGGTCACTTTGCTGGGCCCAATGTAGGGACGAGCGACGCCAAGAGTGGAACACTCTCTGGTTTTTGTGGTTTAACTGGGTCTTAGGTGGCATTGGAGCCTTGTGTGCCCCTTTTTGCTTGACGTGGGAGGACTGCTCATTAATTATCAGGACGTCATTTGACTCTGATTTTTTATTAATGTTTTGTTGGAACTTAGCAAATCCTCTGAGAGCCAAATCACGCAGCTGCCGGCTTGTTAGCGTACGAGGGCAGGCTGCGACTCCAAAAGAGTGACTGGTGGAGGGATGGAGGTTTCTCACGAACAATGTTTTGAAAACTTCCTCTTCCTCCATTCCAGGCTCATTTCTATAGCCGAAATAAGCTAGCCTGAGGCGGTGATAGTACTGTAGGGGTGTTTCCTGGCGGCTCTGCTTAATTGCAAGAGCTGCAGCAAGGCCGGTTTGAACAAGGTGGTTGGAGAACTCATTCTCCAAAGCCTTGCAAAGAGCAGGATAATCTCTCTTAACCTGGGGTGGTTGGCGCTCAATGAAACGTCCAACTTCCCGACTAGAGGACACCTTAATGAGGTAGATTTTATCATCTACCGTGGCCTTGGGGAAACGGCGTAAGAAGAAGTCAATGTCGCGAAGATACTGGTGGACATCATTAGAACCGTCCGGTTCTGGTTCAAAGCGTGGGATGTTACGCGCAATTTTGTCCAAATCTCTATCAGAGGGTGCTTGAGGTTGCACAGAGGTCCCATGTGGCTGGGAACGCTGAGTGAACCTTGGTTCTACTGGCGCTTCAGCACCTTTAAGGGAGACTAGAGGGATTGTATTTGTGGATGGTTGTTGCCTAGGATCCGGAACCCCAGGGGTTCCTGATTTACCAGCTGGATTGATGGGGGAGTCTCCCTCCATCATCAGCTCAAATGTTAACTCTGTTTGGTCTCGAGTTAATTTGACTGCATTGTTAGCATGTGCTAATTCAGTTTGTAGCTCAACCTGTCTTGCAATAGCATGTTTTAGTTTTTCCTGTGACTGAGCTGCAAGTTGGGTAGCTATGTTGGCTTCCTTTTGAAGCAGCTGCACTTCGGTTTTGAGGTCTCTTTGGTTAATTTCAGACTGTACAGTTTTGTTCTCTAGGTCTGCAACTCTATCATTTAAAGTCACAATCTCTGCTTGGAGATTTTGAATGGTTTTGGAGGAAGCAGCAAGTTGATCCTGTGACAACAGCAGTTGTTTCCACAGTATTAGGGAAATCGGATCCACTTGTTGCTTGCCCTCAAGGATTTTAGATACACACTCATTGAGGCTTTTGGCAATTAGTGCATGGAGACCCCCACTGTCCGTTTGTTGGACTGGGACGGTAAGTCCTGGGGGTAAACCAGCTGTAAGCTCTAAAAGAGCTTTTTCGGTGGCACACATGTTGATTTACGTAAAGCACGTGGAATCAAACAATTTTGATGACAAACAAGTTTATTTTATGTTCGAGTCAATTAGCATTGTGCCTTTTCTAAGAAGAAAATCTGTTAAAAGTGGGCGACCTAAGGTTACAATTAGTAGATTAATTTTAAAAGAATAGTTAGATTTGTTGTCAGTGATGCTAGTGAACAGTTTAATAACTGTAGGGCACTATACACAATGTCTAAATCTAAATATGGGTAGAGTTATTAACTATGTACAGGATGGGAGAATTTAACTATGTATTAAGCACAGGTGTGCTGGGTATATGGTTGAGTAACTGATAACTGGATAGATTTTTTTTTTTTTTTTTTTTTTTTTTTTAATGGTTAATTAATTAATTAATTTCAATCAGTTATTAATAATTGATCTTAATCGATCAATAATTAAGCTTAATTTATTTGAAGATGGTTGAATTAAATTGAAAATAATTAATTAACAAAAATTTAATTAACTTTACTTAATCAAATTGATTAAAATGACCAGTTAATTATTTTATGTTGTGATTAGTTACTCAATGGAGATAGCTATTTAGCTTGGTTCAATGTAACATAAAGAGTAATGTTTGAGAGAGCAGACCTGAAACTTAAATTTAACTATTTAATATTAACCGATTAAATGAATGCAGTTATTTGTTTACTTATTTACAAACCATTTAACCCCACCACAATGCAAATTCCCTTTATTAACTTAACAAAAAGTTTGTTTGAAATTGGCACCCTCTGGCGACAGAAACTCTAAATGCACTCTACAGGATGATAGCAATTACACAAGTACAACACCAGGTGGCGACACAGCTATATGGCTAAGTGGCTCCCTCTGGTGGTCAAACAAATGAAATGCACCTTTCTGCACTGTATGCAGTTAACCAAATCAAACACCAGATGGCGATGTGGCAGTGTACCCCCCCTAGTGGTGAGGGGTAGTAAAACACCCTTTGAGTTTGAGTGTAAATAGTCAGGCTGTCCACCAGATGGTGGCAGAGGCCGACTGGTGGGAGTGGTCACGCCCACTGATGATGCCACGTTAAGGACCGCCCCTTGGGTCTGGGACCTGGTCAGCAGATTTGACTGACTCAGTCGACTGTGAATAGCAGAGGAGAAGGACTCGGCTGTCCTAAAGTTTAACACAGCAGCAACACACTTCACAAGATGAGCAAAGAGGATTTACATCCTGGCGTGGTTAGTTTAATCACGCACACAATAGACTTCCTGCCACTCAGGGTGGTGTTACGTAAAAGTTAGCTACTCTTTTACGCACGTGGAAGTGTCCAGTACTGCAGGATTTTACGGATTTCGCGCAAAAACCGGCAGTTTTAACTGGAGCGCGGAGTCAGTGAGCCGGAAATCCGCGGCTCAGAGCTGCGCGAAGGCCTTATCAGATCAACACTGGCAAAATATGTCTATTTTACCGGAAACAGTTCGAACTTTATGTAAGTACACACGTATATACACGTATATACACCCGGGTTTAAGGTTACCCACACACGGCGGTGTGTCAACCAAGCTTATTTTACAAATAAGCGTAATATTTTCAAGAGCGCTCGCATACCACACACACAAAACTGTACACGTTATTTAGACACATAGGGGAGCGTGCGCGTGACACGCACACACACAGGGGACTGGCCAGTCCTAAATTGTAAACAAAAACACGTGTAGAACATGTGCGTGTGTTTCTAACACGCTGGGTTTATGCAGTTAACTCCAGCTAGGCCAGCTAGCCAGCAGCTAACGCATTTAGCAATAAAAACAAAATACACTTTATTCTGCAACTTACAGCGCTATTTTCTGGAACTGGTTATGAAATGTGTATATTCTGGTCTCGCGGCGGAGAGCCAATAATAATCCTGCCCCACGTTGGGCGCCAATTATGTAGCGGCTCAGTGGTTTAATACCTGGTGCTAATTGAGATGTTGAAATATTTTTTAATTGGGCGCCAGTTATTAAATTAATTTAATTAGATTAATTAATTAATTAATTAATTAATCAAATTAATTAATAACACAAGACATCTCAGGGTGTGGTTTCTACAGGTGACAGAAATTTTCATAACCAAGTTATCCAGAAAAACACACTGAAATGACAGGTTTTGTAAAATAAAAGTATTTATTAAATCACACAGATATGAGTAAATAATTCATTAAAAAGTCATAATGTAGCCATTATATATCAAATCATAGTGTAGAATAATAAATGAGAAATAAAAGAACAAACACGTTATAATGCTGACATGAAAGGAATAGAGATTAATAGAACTATTAAGTGAATATTTCTAAATAAGGGTCTAAGGCATTTTAAGTCTACGAAACCAATTCTTATTTCCAACCAAGCCACTCAAAATGAGTCATCTATACTAAAGACGCTCTATTAAAGACCCGACCAAACCATGACCAACAGACACCATCTGCCGAAAGATTAAACCCAGCTCTGCCTTACTCTGAGTTGTTGAAGTGGGCCTTGGTGAGTCCGCCTGGGTTGGTCGTCTGATGCTTCACCCCGAAAAAGGATCACGTGAGCCGGTCTGCAGGGTGGCTTGACTTCCTGTGTCAGCACGGAGCCCCATGAGAACCCACAGGGAAATCCCTTCGCTCTCAGGTGGCTTGCTGGTGGCCTCCGGACCGCAGGTTTCTGGGTTGGATCTGGCGGATCTCCTTTTCAGCTGTACTTTAGCTAAACTTAGATGGAATAATGCTTGGCTTCGTAGATTGTAAAATAACCTTAGATATTTTAACTAGGATAGCTAATATTAATATACTTGAAGATTAAATGCACTAGTCTAAGAAAACTAACTTAAGATGACTAAACTAACAGTCTATCCTTTATCCATCTCTGGGCTCCCTAACCTCTCTCCTCTAACTGTTTTCCTCAACTCATCTTCTCCAACTCCTTCTCTAACTGCAACTGAACTGCCAACTCCTCCAACTGAACTAAAACTGGACTCTGCTGGAAAAACTCTAAAACTGGCAAACTGAACTGTGTCTGCCCAGTTTAAACTATTAGTCCCTGTGGCCTGTTTGGCCCCTGAGCTATGATTGGCCCTGTGGCCCAAATGTCTGTGTTTTGATTGGTCTAGGAGCAATTTCAAACTTTGGTGGGGATTCACAAAGGGCCATAAACCCCCCCCTCACATGGTCAGCATGCATCAGCTAGTGGTCTATTTGTCTAATAGACCCAACCAAAAGAAAACTCAACTAAACAGTGGATCAAAATACATTTTTCAGCATATCAGTTTGTGAGGATAAATTCAGGAAACACAATCTTACAATTGAATCACAATAAATGTAATATATATATATTGCCCACAAACAGTTTTGTAATACTCAAGATAATCTTAGAAATACAATGATGGATGGTACTCTGTCAGAAAGAGATCAAGAGTTATGATATTATTTAAACCCAATTAAATCACTTAAAAGAAAATACATGATTAAACCACTGATAACCAAATAAAGCTATATTATCAAATGCTAATTAAACCTTGTTGATTCAGACTTGAATGTGTAGGAGAATTCAATCAGGACACATCCAAACACATATACCATATACCAGACACATATACCATTATTTAGTAAACATTCTATAAAACACCTTTTTTATATAGTCAATATATATGTATTTTAAGCAAAATCTTCTTAGTGAGAAATTCCTCCCCTCTGCTGTGTTTAGATAAGCGGCTGTCGTCGGAATTTACGACCGTGGGGGAAGTTGGTGAAGTTGGTGTTGGGAATGTAATTTCCAAGCTAAGAGCATTCATTTTAACTTCATGAATCTTATTTCTAAGTGGTTGCAGAAAGCACAAACCCCTAAATTGGTATAATATATTTGGTGAATTTACAATTTCCAAGGCATTCATTAAGTTTTGAACCCTCTCTCAAGTCCCGTAGTCCTGTCCTAGTGATGCAAATGTTGCAAATGTGTTGCAAATGTTCCAAATGTTTACATTAACTCCGAGGTTTATGACTTGGAGGAATGTAAACAGAATTTTACCCTAAACTCGCATTTAGGGCTCTCGGGCGAGGCTGAGTGAAGAAATAGTCAGTAAATGTCATTTTGAAATTTAAGGTTGTTTGAAAAAAAGATTACTCCAAGGTTTTTTTAGAGTGTTCTGGGTTCGAAGTTTCCTTATAGGCCGTAAAGTGGGGGTAGTGTGTGTTTGTGTCCAAGCAATGAAGAAATCCTCTGGTTAATCCACTACAAAATGTTGGCGAAGCGAATCCAACAGCCAAATTATATTAACAATGATTCCATTTAGGAAAGCAAGTATTTAAATATTCAATAGAGTGAGTACTTTTTAAAATGCACTTTAAATATTAAAACTGACAGTGCACTTTAATTTGTGATCATAATGTTCTCAAAAAACTCACCATGAGCTGGAATAAAGGAAAAAGGGAAAACAGAGATGTGTAGCAGTGCATGTGGTTTCTTTCCACCAGGTAATAATTTATTCTACTTGTATCTCCTGAAGCTGATTTAAAGTGCAGCCCCTGGAGGACCCTTTCTTTTCTTTCTTTTTTTTGCTTCTCTCTCTCACTCACTCAATCACTCACTCACTTACTCACACAAACTCACATACACACAAATACAAAACATACAGTGAAAATTAAGAAATACCAAGAAAGACCTTCTTGGTTTTTGATTGAAATAGTGTTAAACCATAAATAACTCCAGTATTATACAAAAAGAAAAGTCTTGTCTTTAAATAAACATGTAATGGAATACACTCCTTCAGGAGATGGTCCACTGAATAAGTCCTTCTCATACTGGAACTCTTCTGCCTGGCTCATCTGTATCATCTGTTCCTTTAGTGCCATTAGTGTCTTTGTGCGGCTCAGCAGAAAGTAATGTTGTACTAAAAACAGTTTTTAATCAGGAACTCCCTTTGGATTTTCTACCAGTGGATGGTAGAACTGGTGAGGTATTCTCTGTAGAAAAGTCTGTGCTGAAAGTTTCCACCAGTTATTATCGGACAGATATAAAGCTTTCTTCACAGTTGCTGCTGCTTTAAACAAAGGTTGGCTTCCAAGTTTGTGGTCCTTTTTGTCTGACTCTCTTTTACAGCCTCAATTTCTCAGTCTTTCAGACAGAGGTGGACTGTTTGATGCTGTGGAAGCTGAGGCGTGAGGGTGAGGTGGGGATGGACATCGCTCTTGCAACTCTTGTGCGAATGGAATGTTTGTCCTGCCAGCGGTGCCAGCGCTTCCGTACTGCTGAGCGTACCTGGAAAGACAAAGGCACACACAGGGTTCAATCTGCATAAGCTTTTGATACAGTTGATCATTCTCTACTTTTAAAAAGTCTACAAAACCACAATGCCCTAGAATGGTTTAGAAACTACTTATCTCATAGAAAGCAGTGTGTAGTCCTGGGACAATGTAGACCAGAACCGCTACCCATCTCTAAAGGTTTCCCACAAGGATCAATCCTTGGCCCAATATTATTTAATATATACATTAATGATATTGTCACCTCCATTGTGGACTGTAAAATACATTTATATGCTGATGACACAATTTTATATTGCTCAGCTGACCACATTAGTGCGGCAGTAGATAAACTGCAGCAAACTTTTAATGCCATACAGGTTGCCATTTATAACCATAAATTTCTTTTAAATGCTGAGAAAACCAAATACATGCTGTTCTCCAGATAATTTAACATTGATTTTAATTCTATTAAAATTACAACTTTGAAGGGTTTTAAAGTGGAAAGAGTTAATAAATATAAGTACCTTGGCACATGGCTTGACGACAAATTTACTTTTAAGCACTATATTAACAAGCTTTCAGGTAAGCTAAGGCAAAAACTCGGCTTCCTATATAGAAATAAATCATGCTTCCCAACGCACACAAGAAAAAAGATTGTAGAAGCAACATTTTTATCTATGCTAGATTATGGTGATGTAATTTATAGACATGCATCAGCAACTACACCTAAACCACTAGATTCTGTATACCTCAGATTCATTACTGGCGACCCGTATTGTACACATCACTGTTCGCTTTATGAAAAAGCTGGATGGTCTTCTCTTTTATGATTCCTACCCTTAAACTATTATTTTTACCTTATTTGTTTTATATCTTAATATTTTTTTTATTATTATCCTCTTTTTTTAATAATTCTTATACCTTACACTCGAAAAACAGAGGTAGGATATGAGTACTTTTTTGTACTCAAAGGTACACTCTTCATAATTGTACCCTCAAAGGTACAATATTGGTCTTTACAGGTCCCTCTAAAGTACAAATTAATTTCTAACAGCAATAAGTACAAATTTAAATACCAAGTTTTGGAGCCATATTTAGTTGAGGATAATGTTTATAATCTTTATAATCTTTACTGGCACAAAAACCATGGGTACAAAAAAGGACTTTCACTGAAAGCTACTTTTTTGTACCTCAATATAAGGTACAGCCCCAGCGACAAGCTTTATACCCTTTTAAGTACAAATCTGTACTTCCTTTTCTTAGTGTGTATTATAATGCTGTTTGTTTATGCTTTTTTATTACTTATTTTATTATCTACTTTTTGTGGTTGTTGTTTCTGTCAATTTCTTCCCTATGTAAATGCTCAGCTACATTGTAAATGAGGGCCACCCTCAACTCCGAGTTTAGTAAAGGTTGAGTGATTGATAATGACCTCCCCAAAGGTGGTATCTGCCATTCATGTTCCTCTAAGATTAAAGTAACAGTGTAGTTTATTCTCTAAGCCAAATGTATTCCAAAAGTCCACTTGATCTCTGTTTTATTGTGACTGTGTAATTGTGTGCTTACTGGAATATAGCAAGATGAAACACTTAAATTTAGCTTCTTGGAGCAGAGTAAACATGTCCTAGGATACACTAGGCGAGTGCTATGTAACAAAAGAATGAAGTGCCATAAAACAATATCTAATGTGGTGGTTGTTATGTGTGTGTGTTTGTGTGAAGCACAGAACTTACCTCACTATTCAAAAAACAGTAGAACACAGACACAAAGAAGCCCTGTGGAAAAAATAAATGATTACAATCCTATGATAAAACAGTGCTTTTTTCTTAAATGCTTAGTATAATCTCACACTAACCTTTACATGCGTTACCAAACCATAACATATAAAATGATAATTCTGTGGTTTTAGTGCAGGTAAAGAAGACCAACCTGAAAGGACTGAAGGAAGGAATTAAAGTAAATGAAGACAATTTGGGAGACCTCATCTTCTCCTGGGTTTACGAAGAACAGCATGTAGGTAATGCCCAACAGAGGCAACAGCACTAGAGTGGCCTTCACGGCCTTCCTAATGGGTTGCAGATGTAAGAGAAGAAAAAAAAATAAGGAATAGGAGAGATAAACTTATGTGAAAATCTGTCAAAATGTCAAAATCAAAGTTCGGTCAAAAATAGACGTATAAATTCATTCCAATAAGAAAGCTATGTTTAGCTTTGTTACGTGTTTTTAAATATTACACTGACATGTAGACATTAAATAGCAGCATGCAAATAGATTATCCAGTGTTATCCAGGAGACGGCTTGGGAACGCCCACTCCCACATAAGTTGTAAGGTGCTATCTTGTTAGTGATGTTGAACAATGCCCAGCGTGCTAATGGTAAGGCAACGCGAATTATCGGTGTCAAATGGGACATCTAATTTCTGAAGTTCAGGAATTCAACATTTCTGGATTAAGTGTCACATGTGTACCATTACTGAATACATCATAGAAGGTATTACAATCGGCAGTGGACAGCACAGTGGATAGTAATTATCATGAGTGGTGGCATTTGGTCAGAATTGTCCATGTTAGCAGAAGGGCAAATTTGGCAGAAATCACATCTATGTTCAAAGCAGAAGGCCCCACATGCACATCCTGAAGGTCAGTACAGCTTTTTAACCGTTGTGCGATCTTAACATTCTGTTTACTCCCCTTTTCCTAAGGATCAAAAATGACCCGCCCTAAAAAAAAAAAAAAAAAATTAAGCAGCCTATTTGAATTTTGGGTCCTCCAATATTGTATTCTACAGGATACTATACTTTTTTTCTGGTGTTTAAATGCTTTTATAATTCATGGGTAAAAAATGACCCATAAGACAATCTTTGTACCCTAGAGGAGTACAGCCCACATAGAAACATAAACAAAAACAAAGTATCACTCTTTCTAATGATGGGGTGTACTAAAATTTCAAGTTGGAAAAAGATAGTTTGAGGTATTTTGTTCTACAGTTAAACATGGTAGCGGGTCACTTTTGACCCGCAAGACAACACAAGGGTTAAGTGGCAATAAGGCATGTCCCTGTCCCATGACTTATGTCATGTCAGTGTTTAATAGCAAGACAGAATCTTTAGAAATGCTCATTCCCAACTATTTTGACCAGTATAGAAACAATACGACAATCATAATACAGTTAAAATAAAAAGTGGTGATCAAATCTTGAGTTAAATGTATTTGGAAATGTATTTTAAGTAGATAAATATTTATTTTATAAGTATTTTATTCATTGTCTTATGCAAATATTGCTGCATTGGTCAATTTCAAATGTAATTATCTAAAATACTGCATAAAAAATGTGTGTGTGTGTGTGTACCTGTACTGGATGGTTTCTGAGGTGGTGGAGGCTCTAAGTTTGGTCATGAGGATTCTCACAATGTTGAAGAGGAAGATGAAATTTATCTGCAAGACATTTATAAACTTCTTGCAGCAGACAGTGTATACAGAAGTAAAAATAATACAGCCTGAGCTTAAATTAGTTCATAATTTCTAATACATTTACATAAAACACACGTTGTGCTTCATTAATATATCACTGTAAATAAAGTTCCTACCATGAGCACCAGTATCATGGGACCCTGGTAGATGTAGTCTGTGTACACACCTGCTCTTTTCCCAAACCAACATCTGATCAAAAAGAAGAAACAATTATGATGTTTTTTACTTTTAACTGTAGACAGACATGTTGATCAGACTTAAAAAGAAACAGTAAAATGAGAGTTTATGAAAATAAATGGCTTTAAGAATATATATTAGCTAATAAAGAAGAGTCACTTTTGCCCGAGAATTATTGTCAGATTTAATTGTAGCTCCGAATCTTGCTCTAATTTTACAGCTTCCTCCCATTTCAGTTTTTAATAAGAACATTTTCACATTCTTCCTCCAAAGTCATGTCCCCAATAAGTCACGGTTAGCATGTTTTCCCCAGATATAGACATTGGCTGAGACAGTCTGAACTGTTAGCATATTACGCAAGAACAGCTGATGTATTTTGTGTAAAATACTCCTTAGAGGGGTACACCCTGAATTCCTAAAGGAACCTCTGTTTCCAGCAAATTTTATTTATGTTCATCATAAAAAACACCTGAATCTTCTATTTTCTAAAGAAGCTGATGTTCTTGTAGGGAAGTTACACTACTTTTTCATGTTACAACTGACACCAAGACAACAACACAATTAAATTGTTAGGACGGACTATTGATTTTAAGTTTATATAGCTAATGCAATTACAATTCTATTTTTTTATAGGTTGGCAATAATATAACTTTTATTGTAATACGTTTGCAATCTAACGCAATTAAAAAGAATATTAACAGTTATAGCAAGTCAAGGGTTTTTTGTTCTTTGTTATATAGAGTTCACAATATGGTTAGTAATTAATCAGTTATTTCAGTAAACATTGCTTGGATATGTTTCTTTTGTTTCTCATAGGAGCTCTGAAACATTTCATAGAGTTCTCCTGCTCTAACACATCCAGTTTACAGCAGAAAGGGTAGCAGCTGCCATGTTGGGAGAAGTGGAACACGTGAAATAAACAGGGATGTAGTAGACCAGGGCCACGTGGAGAAAATCTGTTAATCACGTAAGGATGGCCTAAGCTTTTATGGTAAAAGTCTTGTTACTTGTTAATGTCCTATGTAGCTAAAGCAAGAAAACAACATCTGTCAGTGTGTCAGTCTTTAAGAACATCTCTATTGCATCGTATTCAATGCTACAAATCGTATAAAGCCATTCAAGACAGCTTTTAAAAGTGTAAATGTTTAAAAATAGTCATTGTTTTCTAGTTTACACTTAGAATCAAGCCTGTCGTCGCTACATTGGATTGTTCATTTTTCTTGAATTCTACACTTGCTGGAAAAAATATAATGTTTAATATTTAGGGATAATATTTAGCCGGGAGAAATGTTAACCTTAAGCCTAAAAGTTAAAATAAACATACATTCATGGAAAAGTCTAAAAGTTGACATGAGGAATGTCAGAGAACAAAAATGGAATAAGCTAGATAATTATTAGCAAGCATACAGGTGCATCTCAAAATTTTGAATAACATCAAAAGTTAATTTATTTCAGTTTTTTAATTTATTTTAATGCTATTTCAGTGTTTATTCATTTTAATGCTGATTATTATAGCTTACAGCTATAATAAAAAAACAAAATTCCGTTTCTCAGACAATTACAAAATTACATAAAACCAATTAATTATTATTTTTCTTTAATTCAGAAATATAGAAACACCCATCCTGAACACAGCACTTTTAGTTTTGCTCTAATTGTTATGAGCACCATGAGATCTAAGACTTTTTCTATGTACACAAAAGGCATATGTCTCTTAAATTTTGTTGTAAATCTGATGCTGATTAGACCCAGTGATTATTACACAGGTTTACCATGGGCTGGCCACAGTAAAAGGCCGCTCTAAAATGTGCGGTTTTGTCACAAAGCATAATAATACCTTGACGAGATCCTCAGGCCCATTGTTGTGCCATTCATCCACGACCATTACCTCATGTTGCAGCATGATAATAGATAGCCCCATGCTGTAAGGATCTGTACTCAGTACCCAGGATGCTCTGAATCGGCGTATACGACAACGGGTTCCAGTTCCTGCCAGTATCCAGCAGCTTCACACAGCCATTGAAGAGGAGTGGACCAGCATTCCACAGAATACAATCAAAAACCTGATAAATTCTATGTGAAGGAGATGTGCTACACTGCACATTTTAGAGTGGCCTTTTACTGTGGCCAGTCCAAGACTGTGTCTAATCAGCATCTTGATATGCTACACCTGTGACTGGGGGATGATTTATCTCAGCAAAGGAAAAGTGCTCACGAACACAGATTTAGACACAATTGTGAACAAAATTTGAGAGAAAAAAACTTGTGTACATAGAAAAAGTGTTGCCTTTATGTTATTGTTCAGTGTAAATCTCTCTATGTGTAATGAATCTCTGTAAAATCTCATATCACTTTTTGAATTGAATTACTAAAATAAATACATTTTTATTTTTTTTAAGTGCACCTGCTAATCAGCAACCTTATACTGAAAACAATTTATGCTCTAAAAAAGCTTGTTCCACTAGTAGGAAAATACTTAAGAATATAACTAATATAACAACTTTAAAGCAATTTGTATCCTAGGAATAAACTAAAAGTACCAGTTCATAAACAGATTAACTCACAAATTTACCACAGCAATAATACAAAATGAAATCGTTTACAAATCAATTATGATAAAAACTTACTTCTCATTGTCATAGTAAAGCTTCCCAAAGGCCCAGGCTACAATAATTGGTAAAGGAATACCTGAATAAAAAAAAACAATAAGAATAAATGTATATAATTAATTTTTTTTTAAATAAGGAAAAAAAATATTTAATGAGACTAAACTAAATCATCACTAAAACAACACAGACAGTCCACTCAGAGGATGGATTGGGAACGCCCACACCTATATAAATTGTAAGGTGTTATCTTGAGAGTGAGGCTGAATGCTGGCCTATATGCTTATGGCAAAGTGACATTATTTATTAAAGTTGAAGTAAAGCCCAATAGTGGGTGCCGGATGGATGAATTCCTTAAGCCACTGTGTCACATATGTACAGGAAAAACTTTAAAGAAGGCATTACAACCCACAGTGGACAGTGCAGTGGTCGTCGGCATCTGCCTAAAATTGTCTGTGTGACCAGACTGTGGCAAAAATCATATCCAAACTCAATGCCCCACATGAATATTAGGCAGGAAAATACAGCATTTTGTATATTACCAGAGAAATGACAAAAGTCATGGGACAAAATGTGACGTAGGCTGTGACCGAAATGGCTCCCTACTCCCTCATTAGTGTTGTGATATATAGGGAGTGGCTATGTAGTTCACTAAGTAGTGGTGAAAACAGGAGTGAAATCTCATCATTTTCACGTGCCCACTCAGATCTTTGAAACACCTGAACACCTGAATAACTAAACTATGTTTAAAACTCCATAAACACACGAGCTGAGCTCTGAGCTAATCTCTGAGCTAATCACAGAGTAAATAATCTTTCTGACTGTTATATTTACGCTGTTTAGAAACACAATCCTCACATTAATGAACTACATGGAGAAACGTCTGAAATTAACAGCGTACACCAGCTCGCAGTGTTGCCAGATTGGGTGGTTTTATGCCAAATGTCGAGTTGTGTCTGAAATTGTCTGGAGGAAACTACCAAGTGTTAAGAGTTTAAATATTGAACTCATCTGTGTTGTAGATATCGAACACTAACCTTTGCAGAGACAGTCCTGCTGAAGGAAATTTGAATAAGCATTGTTTGTGTTTGCTATTATGTTTGCGTATTTACTTCTCTTGTTGCTTGTAAGTTTATTTTTATGTACTGTAACTACTTTTCTTGGTTCTTGCATCTTACGATACGCTAAACATGTATATAATACACACAAGCAGATAATATTCATTGAAATGTAGTTTTTTTGTATTTAGTGATATTTAAGATAAGGTATTTTATTTAAGATCATGTTGGAATGAACCCTGTAATACTGCTGATATGCTAAACACTAGCTATTTAGTTTTTGGTCGTTTTTCTCTGCATTTTGGTGGATTTGAAACACGTTTTATCAGCAAATTGGGTTTACCTAAATCCCACTGTAACAATCTGGCAACACTGAGGGCTCGCTGTCCATTCTGTTTGTTCGTCTGTCTGTTGCTGAGTAAGGAAACTCACAATGCATTCTGGGACACACTCAACTCTATAAACTATAAATCCTGATGCATTATGGGAGTTTATAGTGCCCTCAAAATCACGTTCCAATTCCCCCTTACGATTCAGACACTCAATAGTGCCCTAAATAGTAAATAGGGAGCCTTTTCGGTCACAGCCGTAGACATTTATTCTATACAAAAAGTTTACATAAACAGCACTTTCTGCTAACTATAACCAAGCTAGACTATTGCATCATCCTCTAAGTATTTACACAGACTTACACCATCCAATACAGATGAACATCCATTTCTTGAGCCTGTCGGTGGAGTATGTGAGTACGATGGCTGTGTGCAGGTAGCAGCCCTCCCCGAACATCCAGAAAAAATTTGCCATGTGGAAATAATTATACAGGGTTGTCACCAAACGGCACCATGGCTTAAAGAGAGAGAGACAGAAAGAGAGAGAGAGAAAGTCAAAAATATGAGGTGGAAAATGGGATACTGCTACAAGTTGGACAGATCTGGGTTAAGGTTATTTTTAATTTTTTAAATGACAACTAAATGAAATGAGATAAAAAATAGACCTGGGGGAGTCTGAGAAATACCAGCAGTTTAATATGAAAGGACAGTCGGCATAAATCATGAAAGACTAAGGCCTTGAGGAAAATTATCTGCAGTGATGGGCTGTGTTGATGTATCTCATAACTTAAGCCTTAAGGGGCGATGTCAGACCACAGGTGCGACCCATTTTTGCATCTGAAACATCTGGATAAAGCAATCTGTTTGTTCTGCAATTTACACTGAATTATTAAATAAATAAATATGAACTAGTGTTTAAATATTATATATGAAGTGTATAAGAAGTTAACATCAATCCCAGCTTAAAGTTAGACCTCAGCAGAAGTAAGAGTACTGTTCAGATACTCACTACGTTGCTCTCATGTACATCCGGGCTCATGGTGAGCTGAACAATGAACCATGTCGCATTCCTCAAGATAAAGGCAGAAATGAGATTCCAGTGGATGATGTTCCTTAGACAGCGAATACTCCTATAAAGAGGAAGAAATGGGAGAACATGATTCCATATGATACCAGCACATATCGTCGCTTTATAGGAGAGAGAAAAAACTGTGTAAAATTTCAATGGAAGTCAATTTAAAAAGAGTATATTTTAGGTCATTTTGAAGTATATCTGTTGGTCCGTTCATCAAGAAATTTTGGCACAGCGTAAGGGACAGTCTGTCTGTTCAAATTCTGTAGTAAACTAAAAATCTTTATAGGACAGCGACGATATGTTGTTTCTTTAAGGGTTCCATTATTTTATCAAACACCCTCATATCCCTCATATCTGTTTTTATGTAAACTTATCTGTGATTTACTGAATGATTGCTACTATATAGTGTGTAGGTTATATCACAGCGGTGGGTTTTATTACAAACTGTCAGGTGCGGGTGCAGGGAGGACGCGGAGGCGGACGCAAATGCAAACAAAATGGGATTTATTAACGAAAAACAAATACAAAATACACAGGGAACTACCGAAAACAGGACTGAGTAACCTGGGGAAAACATGGAGCACTGACAGACGATAAACGTACATGGATCGACACCGGGGAAATGGAACACGGACCTTAAATAGAGGTGCACACACACAGGAAACAGGAAACACCTGGGACGAAGGGGCGGAGCTACAAATGAACACAGGTGAGTGGAAAAACACTGGGAATGAAACACAGACCTGAGAAGCAGACAGACAAAAGACCTGACAGAACCCCCCTTTTAACGCGCAACTCCCGGGGCGCGTAAAAACAGATCCCCAGGAGCCGGGCAAGAGGGGGTGGAAAACACAACAGGATACCAAACAAGACTAAGACTGAGCACAGACGAGAGGAGACTGGCCAAAGGACGGGACAGGAAACTGAAACACAGACTGGACCCTAGACAACAAAGGGGACTGGACTGGAGATCGAACAGGGGACTGGACTAAGGATGTGAACGGACATTGGACGTCAGACTGGACACTAGACACAAATGGAGACTGGATATGGGGCAGGACAGGGGATGGGAAATGAGACTGAACAGGGGACTGGACAGTGGGCATAAACAGAGACTGGACATTGGGCTGGACAGGGGATACAGACTGGGACTGGAATGGAGACCGGGGAGGTGGGAAAAGCAGAGACCGGACAGGGGACGAGAACTGAGACTGGACAGAGGGCTGTACATCGGTCAGGGATGCAGACAGGGCAGGGGACATGAACAAAGACTGGACAGGGGACAGAGACTGGACGAAAGACTGGACATGGGGTTGGACGTTAGACTGGGACAGAGACTGGACTGTGGACGAGAGAACCGGGACAAATACACTTACAGGGACAGAAACTAGCACAGTGACGGGGACAGTAACAGAAAAACCTAAGGGGACAGGAACATGAACGAACACAGATACGGGGACCAGGACAGGGAGAGACAGGGGGACCAAAAACATAGGAGGGTGCCCAGGACCAGCAAAAGTCTGTGGGGACAGCCTGGGCACAGTACTGGGGGCAAAGTCAGGAGGCCTTGCTGGCCTAGGGACAAGGGGCCTAGGGCCAAACATTGTTCTTGGAGCAGGTACAGGAACAGGAGCGGCGGGCACCGCTGGCAATGGAGCTGAAGCAGTGGGTACCAGAGTCAGAGGCGGCCTGAGCCGCGGGCACAGAGTCAGAGGCGGCCGGAGCCGCGGGCAGCGCTGATACAGCTGGCAAAGACGCCGATTCAGCGGGAGCTGAGAGTGCGGCTGCCGCCAAGATCCGGCCTGGAACCGCAGATTCAGCAGTGGGCGAGGCTGTAGAAACCGGACCGGAGCTTGCTTCTGGAGCAGGAGTCGCAGACCTGGAATCCGGCCGGGCTGGAGAGCTGGAAGCAGGTAGGGCTTGAGAGCTGGAAGCAGGTGGGGCTTGAGAGCACGGTGGAGCTAGCAGGCTAGCTAGCTTAGCCGGAGCTTCAGAGAGCGGTGCTGCCGCCGGCGCTTTCTCTGGGGGCGGCGCGGCCACCGCTGAAGTCTCGGGGAGCGGATGAGCCGCGGGGGTCTCGGAGCGCGGAGCCTCAGCCGCGAGCTTCTCGGAGCGCGGATGAGCCGCGGCGGTCTCGGAGCGCGGAGCCTCAGCCGCGAGCTTCTCGGAGCGCGGATGGGCCGCGGGGGTCTCGGAGCGCGGAGCCTCAGCCGGGGGTAGAGCTCCTCCTCCTCCTCGGAGCTACTGGGCGCACATCCCAGGTAGTCCCACGGGCTGCGCGCCACTTGCCTCGGGTACTCATGGCTACTGCCTAACACGGGATGAGACCCGAGGCTCAACGCACCAACCCTTAGCGCCCCCCCAAGAAAATCCTCCCCCGTAAAGGGATCCTCTTTATGCTGGCGGGACCCCTTAGAACGTCTACCCCGAGGCCTGTGGCGTCCTTTAGGCCTCGGGGATTCCAACGCCGGGGTCCCGCATGGTGCATGGCGGATCGCCAACCTGGAGCCGGTCCACTCGTTTGCTGCGTCCATATTTGGTCGATCCTTCTGTCAGGTGCGGGTGCAGGGAGGACGCGGAGGCGGACGCAAATGCAAACAAAATGGGATTTATTAACGAAAAACAAATACAAAATACACAGGGAACTACCGAAAACAGGACTGAGTAACCTGGGGAAAACATGGAGCACTGACAGACGATAAACGTACATGGATCGACACCGGGGAAATGGAACACCTTAAATAGAGGTGCACACACAAAGGGAACAGGAAACACCTGGGACGAAGGGGCGGAGCTACAAATGAACACAGGTGAGTGGAAAAACACTGGGAATGAAACACAGACCTGAGAATAACACAGACATGAGAAGCAGACAGACAAAAGACCTGACACAAACATAAACCTCTTAGGTTCCTTTTAATGCTGAAGGTTTCCAAACATCTATAACTAATAATAATATTTATTAATATATAAAGGTTTTATGTGCAGATGTCTTTTAAATGCCAGTAGGAAACTTGGTGGGTAGTAATGTCATGGGGTGACTAAGGATGGCAGCAGATCATCTTCAGTGAAGAGTCTAATACTGATATGACACCAGGCTTTATGGATATGTCTATCACTAGGACTAATTCCTTTCTGCTACACTGCCCTATAATATCACGGAGTCCGCTCCACCTAAACACACCCACAAGAAAAGTAGTACTGACTTCTTTCCAAAACTTACAAGACATGTAGTTTCTTTCATATTCTAGATGTAGTTGTTGGTGCATCTCCCATAGCAAGCCACAGGGCTAAAAATAAGACCAATCTGACATGTAGTATTAAGTGATTACTTTAGATGTGGTGCCCTGAGGCTGCTTGTCACTGCACAACTTATTAATATTCCACATTTATTTATTATTGATGCGTCCCAGGACTGCTGCAGTCTCAGGCCATCCTTTGGCCGAATATTAAAGACACTTTGAATTAGTCAGTCACTGGGGCACTCATTCATTTAAGTGTCACTGCTGTCATGCTGAACATGCAGAACTGTCCTTCTCGGCTGTCTCCATTTTTAATGACCCTTCTCTTTGTACTGAGACTAGTATCTGCTACTGCTGATACATAAACATTTATAAAATGTAGAAACTACATCAGCATGATCAGCACTACAGATACATATATACACAGTTGTGGTCAAAAGTTTACATACACTTGTAAAAAAACTATGTTATGGCTGTCTTGAGTTTTCAATAAGTTCTACAACTCTTATTTTTCTGTGATAGAGTGATCGGAACACATACATGTTTGTCACAAAAAACAGTCATAAAATTTGGTTCTTTCATAAATTTATTATGGGTCTGCTGAAAATGTCACCAAATCTGCTGGGTCAAAAATATACATACAGCAACAAAATTTGTCAATTTTGGTGATGTAGCGAGTTGTGTCAATCAAATTAGCTTCATGTCATGGCCTCTTCACTTCTTGTAAGTGATTCTGATTGACTACAGCTGTTGACTTCTCATGAGCCCATTTAAATAGGGCTCATTTGACCCAGTGATTAGACTCAGCTACAAAAGCTACAATGGGAAAGTCAAAGGAACTCAGTGTGGATCTGAAAAAGCGAATTATTGACTTGAACAAGTCAGGGAAGTCACTTGGAGCCATTTCAAAGCAGCTACAGGTCCCAAGAGCAACTGTGCAGACAATTATACGCAAGTATAAAGTGCATGGAACAGTTGTGTCACTGCCACGATCAGGAAGAAAACGCAAGCTATCACATGCTGCCGAGAGGAGATTGGTCAGGATGGTCAAGAGTCAACCAAGAATCACCAAGAAGCAGGTCTGCAAGGATTTGGAAGCTGATGGAACACAGGTGTCAGTCTCCACAGTCAAGCGTGTTTTACATCGCCATGGACTGAGAGGCTGCCGTGCAAGAAAGAAGCCCTTGCTCCAGAAAAGGCACCTTAAGACTCGGCTGAAGTTTGCTGCTGATCACATGGACAAAGATAAAACCTTCTGGAGGAAAGTTCTCTGGTCAGACGAAACAAAAATTGAGCTGTTTGGCCACAACACCCAGCAATATGTTTGGAGGAGAAAAGGTGAGGCCTTTAATCCCAGGAACACCATGCCTACTGTCAAGCATGGTGGTGGTAGTATTATGCTCTGGGGATGTTTTGCTGCCAGTGGAACTGGTTCTTTGCAGAAAGTAAATGGGATAATGAAGAAGGAGGATTACCTCCAAATTCTGCAGGAAAACTTAAAACCATCATCCCGAAGGTTGGGTCTTGGGCGCAGTTGGGTGTTCCAACAAGACAATGACCCAAAACACACATCAAAAGTGGTAAAGGAATGGCTAAACCAGGCTAGAATTAAGGTTTTAGAATGGCCTTCCCAAAGTCCTGACTTAAACCCCATTGAGAACATGTGGACAGTGCTAAAGAAATGGGTTCATGCAAGAAAACCATCACATTTAGCTGAACTGCACCAATTCTGTCAAGAAGAGGGGTCAAACATTCGACCTGAAGCTTGCCAGGAGCTTGTGGATGGCTACCAAAAGCGCCTAGTTGCCGTGAAAATGGCCAAGGGACATGTAACCAAATACTAATGTTGCTGTATGTATATTTTTGACCCAGCAGATTTGGTGACATTTTCAGCAGACCCATAATAAATTTATGAAAGAACCAAATTTTATGACTGTTTTTTGTGACAAACATGTATGTGTTCCGATCACTCTATCACAGAAAAATAAGAGTTGTAGAACTTATTGAAAACTCAAGACAGCCATAACATTATGTTTTTTTACAAGTGTATGTAAACTTTTGACCACAACTGTATATATATATATATATATATATATATATATATATATATATATATATATATATGTATATATATATATATATATATATATATATATATATATATATATATATATATATTATATTAGGGTTACAAATGCAGTAAACTAAATTAAATGCAGATATTAAAACAGTAACCTAGCAAGCATACAGTTTACACACTATTAAAATTTATTAAAATATATAATACTGTTTAATTTCTGGGTTAAAGGAAATTAAAACAAAGTTAAACATTTTTTTAAATATTTGGATACATGTTGACTTGGTAATGAATTAATTAGTTGAATGAATGTGCAGACAGGGTGCCTTCAGCACCAGAGCTGAAAAACATTATATTAAATTGAAATATTGCTAAATTCTTGAAAAGAATTTAAACTTAATATTGTTTCGAGAAATTGCTTAAGCTGATATTATTTTGATATGGCTCTGTACCACTAACAGAGACCTTCACGTGAAATTCAATAGGCCAAATTTAATATACAACAAAGCTATGTTGTGTAATTTTACACAGCTTCTGTGATTTGTTGCAGTGACCAATCAGAGGAGAGCTCATTTAAATTATAAAAGTAAAAGCTGTGTGTTTTTTGTTGTGAAGCAAAAAAGAACAGGCTTTTAAAAAGTATTGTAAATCCATGTCTGATCAGTCTTCACCCTAATACCTTCACCCTAAAATAGTTCCATTGCTGCTGTGTTTGTAGCTGTGCTGTTTGGCTACCTAGGTTACCTGTATGCGGTGGAATAGTACATGGAGAGCCCCGCTGATAATGGCACTCACAGAACACCTTTCAGCCAATCACATTGCACATAACTCTAGAATGTTTTTTTGTAAAGAAACTATACTCAAGGTATAACAAGAACAGTGTTTCGGCGCCTAATCCAAAAGATCCATCCTTCACATTCACATTAAGGCCAATAAACCACTCTGAAAGCTCTTATCTCAAAATAGCAGGCTCCAAGATTCTTTAAAAGATCATGGACAATAAATTCACCAAAGGATCCAGACAAACAGATAAGATCAGTGTTTAGAATTTCACCATTTAAAAGAGACTGGACAAAGGGGTTCCCGGGTGGCACAGCCATCTATGCACTGCCCTGTCTTTGGAGGGAAACAGCAGGTTAGATCCCTTGTGATGCCACACCCACATGTAAGTAGGAGTCCGAGAGAACATACTTTTCAGCACTCTCTGAACGAGTAAGATAATGAAACTTTTCCTCCTTAAACTCAGCGTGATTCTAGCCAGTACAGACATCTGTTAGTCAGCTGGACAGTCACTGAGCAGCTTAGCAGTTCTCCTCCAAATACAAAAAAAAAAAATCTGAGAAAGCATGCTAGCTTTTACCCTCAGAATACTGGTAGACTTATAAATTTTAAAAATGTACAAAATCAGAAGAAAACTCTTTTGCCGATTTGTGGCTATAGCATAGTAAATTATTTATGCATTTTTAAACATTAGTTTAGTTAAGGCAGTGGTGCATAAATGTTTTGCCTGGTTAAATGGCCTTTCAAATTAAAGCAAAAACTCCTGTAAATAGTTCTAGCCATTTACATGTTTTTATGATTTTATGATCTAAAGTACAGTTTAAAAACTAAAAAAATCTCTTGAGGTAGCAGTATGTAAATATCGATACACATTTTTGATACAAATATCTGCATTTTTGTTGACACACAGGTGCTCTAAACTTGCCCCAATTTGACTTACTAAACTAACTGCTTCCTTACTTTACCTCTGGCGAGGAATATTTGTTGTACAATTCTGTGAAACTGACACCAAAAATCCATAATTCCTGGTATTTATTTATGTAGGAATATTGTATGCTCTTCAGTAACACAAAATAATTGTCTTGTCTTGTCATGATAATATCGTATTGTGAGATGCCCTGTGATTCCCACCCCTTGCAAATAGTATGATCATTAAATGTTACCTCAGAACAGAATCTATGATAACTTTGTTTAACTAACTTCCACATGACCTTAAATAGAGAGCATCACAGTGGACCTTAGTAACTTTGCCTCCAAGCTTTTTATAGAAGTTTCTCGTGAGTTATTTATGATAATCACTAATTTATTTTCCCCTTGAAAAAAACAGTTAGTCTCACGTGTCAGTCTGTCAGCACTCTAATCCGATTACATGTTGCATAGGCGAGACATGGGTTAGGATGGCAGCAGTTGTCATGGGGCTTAATGTTCACTTGGCAAACAAAAAAGGCCACACTAATGTAGGGCTTGCCCTGTGCCCTTGAGAGTCCAGGGTACAACATAGGAATCAAAGGTCAATTAAATCTATAAAGCGCATAATTTCTGCTAATCAGAGAGAGTGGAACAGCTGCTGTCGCATTAGCGTCCAAAAACAGCCAGGCTTTAATGAAGCAGAATTCTTGATAGCAATAAAATAATAAAATGACTACATGAGAGAAAAGTGTTTGAGGCTATAAAGTATTACTCAACATCAATGACATTATAAATACACTCTGCCTAGAGATACAAAATATCAGACGACTAATGCACGCACACTCACATAGGCAAACACACCCCTGCTGAGTGAGCATGCTGTAGCAGTAGGGGGTTTACTGTTATTGTTATTTTCAGTACTGGGTGATGCTGGAGTGTAGAATGGCCTAGTTTAACTGTTCAAACCCTCCCTGAGAGCCAGATGGAGGTTTCTAGACCAGAAAACAGCAGGGAGACAAAAAGATAACATCTCTTGTCCTGGTACCCAAAAAAAGCGCTGCCTTAGAATGAGTTCTTGTGTGTATAAAACCTTGCTGACCTAGAAATGCAAATGTGAGGAACATCCCATGCAGTGTAATAATACACATTCTAAATCCATGAATGGAGACTTGAATACTAATTATGCCAAGGACATGCCAAAAGCCATGGGATAGCAGTATGTAAGTTGATAATCGAAGCATTTTTTAGCTTCTATGGAATGAGACAAAAGCCAAAAGACACTGTATTATTTCCTTTTCCATGATATTTGGCATGTCAGTGTAAAAGCAATAAATTATAACTTCAGTAACTTTAGTTTGCCGGTGTGTGATGGTTGAGTGTATAGCGTCTATGGGTGTCTAGAAAGCTGCTATGTAAGTGTAACTTTCATCATCATCATTAGTTAGTGAGGTGCCTCGTTAAGCTTACCTGAGTCGTAAGAAGAGTGTGAAGGCAATGAGAAGAGTGAATAAAGACAAACAGTGACCCATGTAGTTGATAATGACAGCGATCCGATAGTGAAGCTTGCTTTTCCTCTGTAAAACAAACACACACACACATACATACACACATAAAAACTCTAAAGAAAATGGAAAATGAAAAATACTGTTTAAACATGTATACCAACTTAAACTTGTATACTGTTGGTATTTCATACCACAAAAACAGTTCACAGATTGAAAGATCACATTCAGCCAACTGTCAAATTTCTCTTTTTTAGCTGATGCTGGGAGCTGATCAGATCATTTTTACATACTAAAGTTTACAGAAAACCTGTGTAAGGCTCACTCTAGGAGCTCAATGTTGTACTCCTCACTGTGTGTGTAGGCTAGGCTTGGCTCAGTTCTGCTCTGTCAGTCTGGTGTTTGTTTTATTTTTGCCTCAAACTCATTTGTTTGTAGAATGTATAAGACTAACATGTCTTGTGGAGAAAAGAGAATAAAGCCACTAACCGGAATTCCCCTATCGTGAGTGTATCTGTCAGTCCGTACAGTGAGTAGCTATTAGCACAGCAACACAGTAAAAAAAAAATGCCACTATCCACACAAAACTGTGCGGAATACATATAACCAAGATCAAAACTACAGCGGCAATTGGACGATTTGACCCTCTCCAAAATTACAAGTCACTCAAGTCAGCTGTGGTGAGTACCTACCAACAGTGATCTGAGATAGGACAAACTGAAAACTGGAAACAGCACTTTTGGCTTCCAAGGTTAACAGATGCACAATATCAAGAAAGTGTACCTCATCCAGGGCTACTGTAACACAAGAAACTAAAAATTTCAATGATGGTTACTAAAATGGGTGGATTTCAACACAATTTATTGCTCCCTGCTGTGTATGACATTGCACAAAATCTAGTCAGAGGGCCCAGAGAGCCCTGTCCACCAAAAGTGTCAACAATGTCAGCAAAGGGCATTGTGAGCGTCTGAATTGGATCTTGGAACAATTAATAAATAAAAGTTGCCTGGTTACATGGGGGCCCAGGTATGTGTGCACTATGTACATACAGGATATACTGGAAAAACAAGTTTTTTTATTTTAGAGCAGCTTACAGGACTTTGTGTCAGATTCCACAGGGTACCTTCAGAAGTCTTACAGAGTGAGCTGGTCATAATGTTGTTTGTATGTGAACGTCACTCTTAATATCCTTAACTTTTTGTCCTTCTAAAAAATCTAAATAATGAACTTTACATTTGAATGTTTGTGAATAATATGAGTACATGTGTGTCTATGTAATAATTTATTACCTGTACATTAAGAATAGCTTTACACTGAGAATAGTTGCCTTTGGAGGCCCAGGTCCCGTTGGCCAGACACTTTCTGAAGATTTTATCTAAACAGAAAAAACAGGGGATGTTAGAAGAAGTTTAGAAAAGTACTTCGAGTAAGCTTTAGACTTATCATAGACCAAATGAGACGATGCCCTTATTTACAGTAACCTTTTAGGAATTATTCTTATATAAAATTGTAACATTTCCTAGATTACTTTCCTAGAAATCATACTTTCATACAGTAAATCTTTTAGGTTGGTAAAATATTGTTTGTTTTAACCAAATCTTATGGGATTAAGAGAGGGCCAAATGGGCCACTGTAGGACATTTGCCATTTACTTTTTGATTTATTCCAATGTTGCTTTGACATTTAAGACCACTCTTCAGTTTTGTTGAACCAACAGTCATCATATTAGACTGAATCAGCTCCTTTTTTCCAAGTCACCCTATGTTTTGTGTTGCTTATCATTTTTATTAATATAATTCCATGTCTGTTGATGAAAAGCATTCCAGAGCATGCTGCCGCCACCACTAAAATTTCTGTTTAGTTCTCACCTTAATAAGGACTCTTTTTCTTGTTACCAGGACAATTTTAAGAGTGGTCTGTACATTGTTGACTAGTGAGGTTGTACTCTAATTTACTCATTTTAAGTGCTATCTGACCCATTTGTGTCTTCATACACGAGTTTTGCAGGGGTGCTAAAATTTGTCAGGAGGCTTTTTTTAATGTTTTTGGTACCAGGACCTGCCCATGTGTCTGATTGGCCATACATGCTGTATATTACAAACTGAAGGTTTGTCCAATAGAAACATTGAACACATCTTTAGAGAATTGGAATGCTCATAATGGCAAAAGCTAATTATAGAAAGGGAGTCTGGGAATGCTTTCTTTTTAAATATCAGAACACTATAAACATAGTCTAATGCACTATTACTTTGTATTTACTGATACTACAGGGCTCACAGGGAGATTTAAACATGTATTAATAATGATTGCATACTGCAACTATACTGCATTGTTAACCAATTTATTTTCTGTCTTGGTTCACAGTTATCATGATGTCGACAACTTTCCAAACAGTCACTTAGCCACATTTTTCCAGACTTTTTAAGTTTAAGGAATAGGGTGCCAAAGTTTTGGTACCATTTACTGTAATAACGATACAAACTACTTGGCAACATCTGAACAACCACCTCGGTTGCCACAGCAGCCACACAGGTTACCCTAGCAACCACTAAGCAACATCAATTCACTTGCCGTAGCAATCTCTTTGCCACACTATATTATCTTTCCACTTAGGCACTATGCAACCACCTGGGCGACCAGAGCAACTACTTAAGAGCACAGGAACTAACTTAGATATCATAGTAACCACAAAGTAACCACTTAAAAACTCCATAGCAACCACCTGGGATACCATAGCAACCCCTTATCAACACAAAGCAAAACCACAGCACCCACCCAGCTACACCATAGCAAGCATCCTAGACACCATAGGCACCATCTAACAACACTCCATCAACCACATTGCAACCACTTATTAACACAACACCATAGCAACACCTATGTTACACAATATAACTAAGTTACCACTTAGTTAACCATTTAGCAACACCATGCCAAAACAACAAAGAAATGCTAAGCAACACTATAACCAGTTAACAACCACTTTGTAACACCATAACCACCACCCAGTAACCACTAAGGAATGCTAAAGGAACTACATGAGATACCACCAATAGCAACCACCAAGGACCTTAGATGCAATCACAATCATCTACAAATGGTCGCTTAGCCACACCATAGCAAAACCACAGTCCAGTAAATCTGGAAGTAAAATACAACAGTTCAGCATTTCCTACTTTTCTAGTTCATTTAATAATTATTTGGTTGTTCCAACTCGTCCTATAATTTCTCTGTTATGTTATTTATTATGCATTTTCAAACCATCATTCAGGTTCTTAGTTTAAAATATATCCTTTTTAAGTAAGAAGATATGATAGTTACTTTAACACTTAACTGCAGGGAATAAAGTATACTAATTTAAATGGCTCCTGTGTCCTTGTTTGTCATGTTTAGGCTTTAAAAATCTACAATTAGTGCAAATAAACCCACAATAATTTACTAACAGAAACGTCAAATTAGTAAAGTTCTAATACACTTCAAGCAAGCACCTATAAACAGCTAAAATATAAAATAGGATTAAGTAATAAACTTATGATGACCTCCCTAAAAGACACAATTACACACATTACCTTATTTATTTATAGTTCCTTATTAAGTATCACATTACTATTACGTTATATGTACATATTTAGACTTGAATAGTTTTATCACATTTGTTTTTTATTATGAAAGACAATAAAGATTCTTTTATGCAGCGTAGAGCTTTGCTGTAGTTATTGTACTAGCTCTGTAATCCAGCAGTCAGGGTTCCAGATGCTAAAACAGACGTTTGCCTGCCAGAGAGGTACTATTCTGAGCAGATCCCACTTTGATTGACAGACTCCAGTCTGGCAGAGATGCTAGCAGTCTTGGAGGATGTCCAGAGAATGAGACACTCTGTTCTGCACTACACCTTTCTACCTGTGCTAAAGCAACGCTGCACGTAAACCCGCACAGAACTAGCGCCAGGGGCACAGCAGTGGGTCAGCCATTCCCCTTCCTCTTTGAGTGTTTGGCTGCTTTTGTACAGAATTGGCCTAATTGTTCTTAACTGGCTGGCTGAGCAAAGGCCAAATCAAATGAAAGACATAATTTAGACGCTCTTTGTGAAAGAGAATGTTTTCACAACTGTTAGTCTCTCTGCGTTGTGTACATTTTGCTCAGTGTGTTGTGAATAAATGTATTAAAGTCTAATTAGATTACAAGTGTGTGTGTGTTTGTATGAACTGTGTGTCCAAGAAAATGACTCTTAGGCTCCATGGCAAAATGCCAGGATATGAAATCTGGTATTGCAGAGCTAAAAAGCTCAACATTCTCATACAGACACTAGATAAACCACACCTTGAATAAATATTTTAACAATAACTTATGCCAATAGGCTGTGTGTGATAAAATGGCAATGTTCACAAAGATGATTTGACATTTAGAAAATATATAGTTAAAGCATAAACAATAAGAAAACAACCGTAATGGGAAAGCTGTATGTAAATTGATCATGAAGCGTAACAAACCTGTCTGAAAAGTCTTCGGAACGCCCTCACTTGTATAAGCTGTAAGGTGTTATCTTGTGAGCGAGGGAGTTCGGGCGAGGCCAGATAGATGGGACACTCATTTTTAAAGTTGTTCAGGTATTTAACATTCTCTAATCTACAGTGTCACATCTGTACTACGAACAGTGTCAGACACCACATCAATGTTTAATGCATTAATCAGTGCAGTATTTTTCTGGCTTCAATGACATGACAAAAGTCCTGTTCATTGATATGTGTCACGTCATTGTAAAATAAAATCTAAAGAATAGCAATAGAGCATAATTATGTGAAAAACTTGAATGTGTGCATCACTGGTTGTAATTCACTTGTACTTATTAACAGGATTGGATGGAATGCTTGTTTGTTGTATTTTCCAGTAAGTGATTATGTGATTATAGAAACAAGAACTGGATCTCTTTCCAGCTCCAGTTTTATTCCCACACCAACCGAGTTGCCCTATTTGGGAGGCTGGCTGTTGGCAGTGTCAGAATAAACATCAATACAATCTGGACTATATTTAGTACTTAACCCTATTTAAACCCACAGTAAGCTATTAGGCTATGTTAACTACAAAGCAATAATAAATCATTCAACTGGAATTAAATTTGCTGGTGCACATCAAATATACAAAAATAAAACAAATCTTTGTTCATTCTTAATTATGACTGTAAGAAAATAATAATAAAGACACGTTGCCTTTTTCCACTGAGCTGTGTAAGTTTCCATTCCATTACCATTACCATTCAATATGCAGGTTTAGGTTAATAATGAACATTTTATACACTACTTGTGTACAGGGTGAAGGACAGTTTTACATGTATACATGTATAGTTTTAATGTGTATTGGTGTTTATGTGTGTATGTGCAAGGTCTGTGAATGATTACTATGTGAGACTGATGGATTGTAAAGCTAAATAAAGAGGTGAAGAATACTTTTGTACCCCATCATTCACAAACGCATACATTTACACATACACACCTACTCATGTTCACACGACATACAGTCCAGCAATGTACTGAACGCTGACTTAAATGAACTATAATAAGACATGTTGCCCTGGTTCATCTCTCAGCAAGCCATACACGTCCACTTCTGTAATGTAGGAGTTTGGCTAAATGCTAGACATAACTACACACAGTATTTGGCAATGAAGCTACAAAAGCAGTGCACAGGTCAACAGGAAGTGGTTGAGAAAGTTTTCATTGAGGGGTCTATTAGGCATGTCAGATGGGCTCTGAATTTAGAGACAACAAGACAGAGACAAAGAAAGTTCTAAATAAACAGAGAGAGAGGGAGAAAGAGAGAGAGAGAGAGACAGACAGACGCATATGATGGACAGTGTTCATTTGTGCGTGTATAAAACATAATAAGCTAAGGAGGAAATGTCAAAGTTCACCAGTGGGTCATGTTGTCAAATTAAAGATCCTCCTAAAAATTCCAGCAGTTAGTGAAAAGTCAAAACATGGATGATCAGGATGGACCAGAAGTTTTACATATACAGACCTTCAGTTAGGTGGGTCAGCTGGACCCTGGCTAGATTTGCTGTGTTTATTTATATTGGACATTTCTGAAACTGTGACATCTTTAAACCCTGATTTCTATTATATATTTTCTTTTATTTCTCCCAGTGTATTTGGACTTTACACATGTTCACAGTGGCCAAAGTAGAAGTCTGGAATTAGAGTCCTACTTAAAAAATATTTTTTTCCACATACTGTCAATTACTGTAAAGACTGTACAGAAACTATGTTATTAATAAAACAGTTTGTGGTTAGTTTTTGCCTTATCATTAAAATTGAAAATCAGTTCTTACTGGTGGTGTTGTATCGCACTCCATAAAGGAGTTCAGGACAGGGACGTGACACCATTTCTCCTGCCATACTGCGAGGCCAGCATGTACCAATGCCATCAATGGATGTTCTGCAAAATACACCTGATATGCACGCACGCAAGCACAGACAGTTACACAAGCATTAAGAGATTATCTATATGCTATAATAGCGGGAAACAGATGGGCAGAGAGGGAACAGCTATAAAATTTGACCATGACACTCACCTGAGCTATTACTGTCTGCCTGAGTAGAGGGGTCCACAGAGTACACTGCAGATACACACAGAGAGATAACACCAGACAGAAAACAACTGTTAGAAAGCAATGCCTGTGATATAATAACTGATCTGAGATCTTTAGAATTGTGTATGAACGTAAAGGCAAGCACCAAAATGAAACATTTTTCTGAATCTGCAAAATAAGCAAAATAAAACATGAATATAATTTTATTTTATTAAATATGCCTTTTTCTTACCAATTAATAAACTACATAGTTTAAATGTATTATTTCTCTTAATTTTTAAGCAAAAAGCGATTCCAAAACTATTTAAACATATTTATTTAACATTTAACATTAATATCTTAGCAGACCAACTTAGTAGTTACTTAGTAGTAGCTAGTAACTAGTTAATTAGTTACTAGCTACTTCACCAGTGACATTCCAATTATAAATGTACTACAGCAACACTATCTTATTTGTAAATTTAAACAAACTAAATATAGCTAGTATTAGCTAGCTGCCTAGCTGTAAACAACCACAGCTAAGTAACTGTTTACCACAGCAGTGTTTTTTCCATCATAAATTTTAAACCTTACTTGTGCCCTTCTAATCGTAAACATACTTATGCAATGTATATCATGAACTGACGTCAGCAGTGCTACTCAAGACACATGTAGCTAGCTAGCAAGTTAACTAACTTGGAATTTACACAGAGATATACAGTCACAAATGCTAAAGCTGAGTGAGCTAGCTAGCTAACTTAATGTTAGCTACTATCCTAGCCCTCTGAATCTTTTAGCTGGAAAACAGCCAGTTTGTGAAGAAACAGTAACTGATACCAAGCATGGTAAGTGATTTTGAATGCTTTATCTAATATGATAAATGTTAAGAGTGTGTCAAAATGTTTAATGTTTGTTTGTTGCCTCTCCATGCCGGCTCTGTCACTCTGTACAAAGCAGCATTGCTGAGTGCCAGAGAAAGGAGAGGACTGTGAGCCACTGCTTAAAAAATCCTAACTTTGGAGAAAACACTGCAAAATGACTTAAAATGAATAAGTCTTCACTCTGTATAAAGCATTTGGTTGTTTCACATAGTTGCTTAAACAAAGAAAATGTTTTTGGTGTTGATTTTCAGACAAATATGTTTGGTTGCCAAACACATGGGGCATCCCAATTGCTAATATGTTAAGTCACCCTAAGTACTATTTATGACGTGTGTGGTTTTTTAAATTAAACTTTTTTTAAATTAAACTTTACACAGTGGTATGAAAAATGTTGGCACCACTGATCATTTTCATGATTTTCCTTTATAATTTTCTTATTATAGTGAAATTAAGTTTATAAGGTTTACAGAAAGTGCTTTAATTCTTTAAACAAAATTAGGCAGGTACATAAATTTGGGCACCCCAAAAGAAAAAAATACATCAGTATTTAGCAGATGCTCCTTTTGCAGAAATAACAGCCTCTAAATGCTTCCTATAGCTTCCAATGAGAATCTGGCTTCTGGTTGAAGGTATTTTGACCTGCTAAATGATATATTTAACTAAAATTGCTGATCTGAACAACTAATGATTTATAAAGGAAAATCATGAAAATTATACCACTGTATTTGAATGACACCGGCTAAATTGCTGTAGGCTGAACTGGAACATATACAGACTTATGGAAAGGTTTAGGCCCACCACCCTGTTAACTCAACTACTTTTTTGCAGATTCTGGCACTCATATGAATGTGTGCGTGTTTGCCTTGTATGCATAAATGCCAATTGTTTTAAGAGCTATATACACTAAATCTTAGAAAGTTGCACAAATACATTTTTATTTTGTGTTTACTCCATCTCAATTAAAATTAAAGACAAATGTCATTCAGACAAGTGTGCTCAAACTTTTGCACTGTATGTAAATGTTTCCACATACGGACTGTACGAGCTTCTGTGTACACTCGGAAACTTCAGGAATGTTTACACACTACATCACACTCTTTCAAATTTGCGATTCTAGATTCTCTGCCCTTATAACAAGCACTGTTAAATAATATAGACTGAAACTATAGATATTTTACCCCAAACCAGATAGACTGAAACACTAACAAAGCATGTTTTTAACCATTGCAGGCATTCATATTTTCTGTGCTGTTTTTTGTGTTTCTTTTTTTTAAGTAACACCAGCACTCAATAATGGTTTTCCTCAAACAGAAAGGGACATGCACATTTCCTATAGCAAGCTTTTACATACTGAGTGAGTGTTTCCCACTGAGAGGTGGGTCACAGCTCCAGATTGTTTGGGCCCCTCCAGCAGGAAGTCTAAATTGGACTGACAATGATTGACAAGTCTCGAGGGTTGCGGTGCATCATCTATAGTGAATCAGTCTAGGCAGCACAAATAGCTGTGTGATGGGCATGTCTGGAAAAGCAGCAGGGGGACATAGCTTCATAACCTGGCCAAATCTAAAACTGAAAACACACACACATGCATACTTGTAACATACTTGTGCGGTTTCCAGTTGCTAGCATAAGCACTGTATCGCAGGTGAGATCAGTGGACACCCTCGTGACCAACAAACACAGGACAGGCAGTACCTGAGGAATGGAATGAAAGAGACAAACACATTAAATATATTCTGGCAGCTCAGGTACTATAACTGTCTACCAAAGAGAACTACATCCAGTTGTTTAGTTGTTTACTTGCAACTTGATTAAATATGAACTAATAAGCCTGTTTTAAAACTATACAAACGCTTTTTTAAGGCACAAAATGGACAAGGAATTCAATTAATTTGCCTTTGAAAATTGATCCGAACAAAAATAGCAGGTGTAAAATGTGGCAAAAACAACAGTCCAGAACAAAGGACCTAATTTTGTCCGACCAAAAGAGTTGGTCTTGTTCTGGATTAAACAAACCATGTTTAGTATGGTGGACAGTGTGAAAACACTGTTTTAGATAGTTCAGACTTTCAAACCAATTACACAATGTTGAGACTGGCTAATACCACACTCTAAAAAGTGATTTAGTGTTTTAGTCAGAAGAACTAATATTATTAAGTTGAGTGAATTTTCCGGCCAGTAACACTCAATAAAACGAGTTCAGAGAACTTCAAACTGAAAACTTAAAAATGCTTGTTGAGCCGACCTTATAGTACACTACACATGTATCAATGTACACATGTAGCTATTTCTACAGTGTTGGATCATACAGCTTTCCCATTATGCTCGTGGCACCATATATTTGCATAATGAGTGTGGTTGCTCCCTTACTTACCATCTTTGTGTTGTCCTGTTTGTTGCCCAAAGCTACCTTATCCTAGACATGTATTAGTATAATATATGTGTTGATTGTCAGGCCTCTGTGTTGTAGGCTGTGAGAGCAAATTACTTTGATGAGTATATTGCAATCGCACATATATATATATATATATATATATATATATATATATATATATATATATATATATATATATATATATATATACTAAATAAACTTAATTATTTAAGCCCACAATACGTAAAAAAAACTGATGAGTTAATTAAACTATTGTTGTAGGTTAAGTTGAATTAACTTAAAATTGTATATATTTACAAATCTAAATTATAGCTTGACTGAGTTAAGTTGAATCTACTTAAAATGTTATATATTTACAACTTAACTGAGTCTAAGCAAAATGGTAACTTGACTGAGTTAAGCTGAACAAATAAATATTTTTTTACAGTGCATGTATTAAACAATAGTAGAAGAAAAGGGCAGAAGTCTGACACTCCGGTTCATGTCAAACAGCAGCATGTGTGCAACAGATTATGTTTGTGATTCCTGTATCTACTAGGAATCCTGTAACTGTAGATCAAACAGAAATGAAAAGAATCAGAGTGTGCAGATTATTAAGCTTATTCTACTACAATGCAAACATCCACTTGTAGGGAGTCGGATTCTGGAGGAAAGAATTTGGCACACATGCCCTTCTAGATTCTGACTATCAGTGTCAACAATATAACATAAACATGAACTTTGGCTTAAACTTTGGTCCAGACTTTCAGGTATTAAAAACATCCCTACAGATACACAACCGGATTGAAATCGGGGTAAAGTCCAGGGCAACACTCTGAACCTTGAACGGCCCTAGGGTTTCCCAGCAGCTCCCTCCACGGGCTTGTCTTTTTTCACAGCGTATCCTGGTGTCATCACTATCCCAGGAAAAGGATACACATGTCCCCGGCTGTCTACATGAGCCTCATCCCTTGCTCCATGGTCCAGTTTAGAGCTTTCTCTAAGCGCTTTATAGTATGAACGTTTTTATACATTTTTATTCAAACAACTACAATATATAACCTTCTCTACAATATTGCAATACATATCATGATTTATTAAAACACAACCCCTGTATTGTAATATATAACATATTGCCAAGTCCTTGTCATTACACAGCCCTAGTAGCTACACAACTGCTTTAAAAATGTGGTATTCGTCAGAACAGCCCAATTTTGTCAGTTAAGCAATAACAGGGCAGTCTTTGCCCTAAACTGGTTTGTCATTTGCCTTTTCTTGCAACACTCACCTCTGCTGACCTGGTGCACCCCACAAGCCTTGCCATTTCTGAGATGCTCTAAGCTTGTCCTCTCATCATACTGATTTGGTCCTTGTCAAAGATCTGTATGCCTGCCTGTTTCTATCACAACCACTTACAATCAACTAACATGTCAACTACAAGAACCAGCTTTACAGATATCCCAGACCTTTTGTCTTATCTGTGTCGGTTTACAATGTTTTGTTCTTTCAGTGTATAGTGTTAACATAATTTTTTTATTATGGTTCTCACAATTTTGTACTTTTTGGACATAATGTAAATCTGGTGGTGTTCTTTACCTTTTTTTTTTTTACTATTTTATGATAAATGGACAAACAGAAATGCCCCAAAATATTTGGACACCTTTTTCCAATGATTTTAATTGAAGGCTTGTAGTTTTTTTAATTGTTTATACATACTAGTTGGGATCAAAAAGAAATATCCCATACCAAGGCACAATTATACCCCCTCTACATACAAAAATATACATATACATATACAGTCAGTTTTAAACATCACATTTGTAATTAGCACTGCCCACTAAAAGTGTGATGATGTTGGATATCCTGATACTGATGTAAATCTAATTAATTAAGCTCTTAATTTATTTATTTTTGCCACTTGGCTTGGCTTCGCAATTTACCCAGGCAAAGAGGTAGTTTGGTGTATGTTAATTGTGGACCTCTACCTCAATTTACCTCCAGCCCCTTATGTCACATGATCACAGTCTGCAATAGAATGCAGAGTCAAACGTTTCTGACAACAACAAACATGAAATGGTGAAGGAGGTGGTAATATGGTATTTTAGGCAAAAATGAAGAAGGAGACATCAGTGTAAAAGTCTGATATTGGTGTTAAGAAGTTCTGCAATGATAAAGTTCTGCAATATTTATCACTGTGTATATATACGGCAGTGGTCCTGTTTTGCTTGATTTCTTGGCTACACTCCCTCATGGTTTTAAGTGGTATTGCTCCACTACATCTATATCCATTAGCGTTTAGAGAACATTTGGACAAAATGAATGCAGAGTACAGACTGAAGGCTTTGCCTGTATCTGAATTTAAATTGAGCAAAAAAGAGCCTCAACAGTATTTATCCATACACAATTTTTAATTTTTTTAATTTTTACTATTATCAATTTTTGTGGGCAAGTGTGAGGAGGGAACACTCAAATATATGTGAGATGATGGTGGAATTCATTAAAATATCACAATTACTGCTCCCAATAGATTATGGAGCCAGCAACCTATGAACTGTGCTAATTCGTTATTATGTAGTTTCTCATTTGCTTTGCATCCCATTTTTTCTTTTCCTTAGAGGGATTTCAGAGCATAATAATCCAGAAAGGCTTTGAACAAGACTCAGACAGTCAGAAAAAAAGATTTAGGTAGCCTAAAATAATTAAAGTCATAAATTTAGCAGACCCATGCGGAGCTCATCTGATGTCTTGCAGTTGCTTTTGCTTGAGGTCGAAAGTTTTCCACACACATTGTTACATTTAATACAATATTGATATTGTTTTACTATTATTCTGTTCATTTGCTGTATTTGAAACTGTCTTTTATGAATATGTGTGGCTCTGATTCTGAGGTAAACATGGTCCTTAAGTTTATATGCATAAGATCATTAAAGTAAATCGGATTGCTGGACCAGAGGTCACTGAGGTGTAATAATCACTCGGAGAAAAGACATCAGAGTTTTGCATACAATGCATACAATGATTATTCTGGCAGTTGACTAATCTGATATGTTTTTTTTATTGGTCAACGATTTTTTCTTCTACACCCTCCATCTCTTTAACTGAAGATGGGATTTAAATGCTCAGAAAATGTTTAAATATGGAAAGTACTGATATTTAGTAAGCACATACAGTATGAGATCTGTTGTGTTTGGACACTTTTGGAGACACAAGTTGAGTGTAAACTGTGTAAGTGAGCCCATTACCCCTCTCCAATTGCGTTTCTGTCCCCAGCACTTTGTGCAGCGCAGAGCCGTTACAAATTAACAATTATTTGACACTGAAATGTGGAGTTGAAAAATGTTAGAATCAACATTGTTGATTATATTGATTAATCGTTGAAGCCCTAGTTTTAAGACTATGCTCACCTTACGTGGTTGGTGTGACACAATAGGATTTTTGCCTTAATCTAATGAAAATCTGAAATTTTCAGATCTGTGCAGACACACAGTTATATGAGTTTCATAAATACACAGAAAGAGTTCTGATAACACTTTGATAATAGAAAACTAAAACTGCATTTCTTGAATACAGCAACAGACTCCCTAATGAGAACAATCAAATCGGAATTCATGTTCGCAAATTGAATATCATACTTAGTGCAGACTGCGAAAATTACTGTGTAAAGTACAATGACATCAAATTGTATACCACATTTCCCATCCTCAGGACGAACCATTCGAGTCCATATTCCTAAATGTCCTCTTCATACACAACATTGCTAGTGCCTCAGACCAAAATAAATCCTTGATGTTGTGTGAGTGGTTTTGTGATTCCGACGTGACAGTCTCATCCCAGGGATTTGGCCTTTAGCTGAGTGTCTGAGAAACCCCATTATTCCCATCCAGCTAATCTCAGATTAGCGAGACCCACATGGTAAAGTCCGGTTCTAAAATGGGCTCCTAATCCCTCCTAATCTGAGAGGCAGACGCAAAACTTTGGAGGGAAAGAAAACTTCCTGTAATGTTAAACACACTGCGCTTTTTAAATCCCAGTTCAAATCCTCTGCACTGCAAGCTAAACTGGAAGTGAGCCAAAGTCAACACTTCTTATACATCTATATCAGGTGGTTAATTTCATTCTGTGTCTACATGAGCGATTTCATGTTTAATATGAGCACCTAATGCATCATACTGGTGTGCATCAGGAATGCTATACACGCTTTAAAACCATGAATTATAACTTTTCTTACTCTAATATTCATAACACTCAACATTGTTTTGCTAATTAAAAGCAGATCTCAACAGAGGTTGGCCCAAAGAAGTTGTTGGATTCCTAAACTCAGTATTTTTTTATTTAAAACATCTTAGTTATCTAAATGAGAAAACTCAGCAACATAGAAGGCTGAACTCTGGTGGAATCTGTAGGAAGAGAAAACAGGCTGTAGAAAGAATTGACATTAACACTGTCTGTACTTTTGCAATAAGTACCATCTAACTTTTAGTCTCTCAACTTTATCACAGTTTGGTTTTCCCAATCAGGGATTCACAACAATTTCAAAATCACCTACAGATAACTGTTTAAAAATACTAACATCTGACAGATGTTTAGATCTGACAATATGTTAAACCAAACTATGTAAAACCAAAACATTTCTTTGTAATATTAATCCTGATGCTGATCTAATGTGATTTAAACATTGATTCACCAGACTGCTCACTGCAATATATAGTATAGGCATAGTATTGACGCCTCCACATTGTGAGGGTAATTCATTCTGAAACGTAGCCCTGGGGTTTCACTAAATCTTCTCGAGTTGTGAAATGTCAAAACCTTTTAAATGTAGTGTGAATGGGATTATTGTGAGCAAAGATATGATAGCATTCATGGCAACCTGCAGAGTGCTGGCTGCTCAAGGCACAGAACAATGTGATAAAATTCTACTAGGCCTCTTTAATATATTGTTTTAGTCTTTTTTTTTTACAGTGTGTGCATGCATCACATTGCCAGACATGCACTGTCACATTAGAGCTGGGTAATACAACAATATTTTATCATATTTTAATAAATTGTACAACTGTAGTAGCCTATATGAATAATGTTTTTAAGAATCTGTCGCTACTAAAATAATATGATAAATACTGTATATCATGAAAGTTATTTAAATATCATCATACAATATTTTACCATACTGTCCAGCCCTATGTTACACACAATGTGAAATTAAATCAAATATATATATTTAACAACTTTTCTACTGCTTGATTCAAAAGTAAACATTTGGTATTCTCATTCGCCATGACTTACTAGAGGCTGATTATAACTGGCCTTATCATTTACTTCACTCTAATTGTGCATTCAAAGAGTGCAATAATATTATTGCTACATGTAAGATAATTCACTTCTGCTAAAAAATCCTGTATTGTTTATTATCACATATCAAAAGAAAATATGCTGCAATATAGGGCTGCACAATATGATTGCAGTATCATCACAATGTGAATATGCAAAAAAAAAACATAATGTGTTAATACCACAATAACAGCCATTTTTTACTATCCAACGTAAAGGCTACCTTTGCCTGATTTAACACCATGCATGTGTCCTATGACAATTAATTTTTTTTAAATAAACAATTACCAATTACCAATTCATTCACCATCACTAAAGGGTAAGTGATGTAAGAGGTAAGACTAAAGGGGCAAGTCAGTTAAGATACATGAGCAATATAAACAGCTACTAATGTCCTTATATATGTCAGTGTGTCATGGATAACAGACTTCCCTAATCATAGACATGTGACAAATATTAATTTAAAACCAAGTAGGGAACACTGATTTGCTCTTTTTGAGCATTTTCATTTTTTCCTTCATTCTGATCTCCCTGATTAGGTTGTTTAGGTACTAAAAACTAGATCTCAAATGAAATTTGGCTTACTGAGCATAGTAAGTAGTTTTTCTAATTCAGTCTTACTTAGAATTTTCACCTTATGTTAAGTTATTTAAATTCAAAATAAGCCTGAAAAGACACCAGTAAAGTTATTTTGATTATTGTGTTTAGGTATAGCCCCGAAAATATGTAATTTTTAGCTTGATTAAAATCTTTTTAAAAAATACTAATTTTGAGACATTGTGATTGCTTATTAAAAAATAAATCTTACAAAAAAAATCTGTGATTTTTGCTTTATTTAAGTCTTACTGCACTTGTGTTTTGCTTAATTTAAGAAATCTTTCTTTGATTTTACCAAATTGAAAACCTCTGGAATATAATCAAGAGGAAGATGGATGATCACAAGCCATCAAACCAAGCTGAACTGCTTGAATTTTTGCACCAGGATTGAAATAAAGGTATCCAAAAGCAGTGTGTAAGACTGGTGGAGGAGAACATGCCAAGACGCCTGGAAACTGTGATTAAAAGACAGGGTTATTCCACCAAATGTTGATGTTTGAACTCTTAAATCTTCATGAATATGAACTTGTTTTCTTTGCATTATTTGAAATCTGAAAGCTATAGCTACATATTTTCAGCAAACACATGCTTTAAATGACAATATTTTTTATTTGGCATTTGGGAGAAATATTGTGTGTAGTTTATAGAATAAAACAACAATGTTTATTTTACTCAAACATATAAACTGAAGTGGTATCTTATTTTTTTCCAAAGCTGTGTGTTATCTATTTTTGGCTAATGTGTTGTGTTGTGTTAATTTAATTTCTGTTCTGTTTGGGGTGATTTCCTCACATCTCACTTTGGAGATTTAGTTTTTATTAACTTATATCTTTTATTAAAATAAGACCAATAGAACTGGCATAATGATTAGACTCCTGACAGACTACAGCAGCTCTGATACAGAGAGACAGATGCTGCTGGAGACTATAGAACATTCCCCTGTAGATCCTCAGAGACCTGCCTTTAGCTGAGAGCGCTTTACTGATATTATAACGCTACTTCTTCTTATCTAGGAGTCAGTTATAACTACAGGAGTTGCTTTAATAGCTGTTAAATATATCCTACTGTCTGTGTGACTGTGTTTACCTGATTCGGGATGTGTTTGTGTGATCATTTACCCACCTTTATCAGGCAAAGACGCATTTTATCTTCTGAGATCTCAACACAAAGCCTCGTCCATCAGTCCGGCTGATCCGCTCCACTTGTTATGAACTCAGTTCGGGGGAAACTCGGTCAGTCTCCATCAGCGCAGGCAAAATTGTCTCAGCAGAAAATCCATTTTTAAGGAAATTTTACAATAAATAAAATTCCTTTACTCAAGTCACACCGGACCACAGGCGCACTGGGATTAACACTCCGTCAGAATTACAGAAAAGAGGGAAAATACAGAAACCAGGGCTAATCTCAGATTGCGAAGAAAAAAACACGACAAACATCCAAAACTCTGCCCGCAAGTGGAGGAAAAGTAATTTAAGACTCCTGTTCGCGTCTCCTGTAGTTAAATTTCCATATTTTTCGTCTCTTTCTTTATTATCCAGACAGCGTTGGCTAGGTTAGCTAAGTTTATCCCAACACGAATTATGATCCAGGCGCAATTTGAGCCGCTCCGTTGCTAACCAACGCTGGCTGTGTCAATCACAGCTAGATACAGATTTTAATTGGCCCCCAGCTGAGCATCGTACGTTGATGTTGACGTGAACGCACGGAGAAATGTTTTTTTTTCTTAACCCACCCATATTCCGAAAAGCCCCGCCTCTCGCACTCCTGTTGGCTACTATTAAACATGTCTATGACTATTAAGGAGAGTCCTGTGCTACGATTGGCTAGAACATCCGTCAGTATCCACGACGCTGCGATGTGATATGCCATTTTCAGCCTAGGGAGGCGGGACGGATACAGGTGGGAAATATTTTGGCTACATTTAAAATCCGTGTTGTTTAGCTGGAACGGACGCAGAACCCGGGGCTGTTGACTTATTTTTGGGGTTAAATCTTAGTATCAAAACGTTTTTTTTTTTTTTTTTATTTGAAATAGTACCTGTTATTCTTAAATATTGTTGATCTATTTATCACAGTTTTAGTATGTATTATATTATATTATTATATATTATTATATGATTATATTATTATTTAAAACAATAATGCTGACAACAGCAAACAACCACCATAAACAACAACGATATTAATAATCATACTACTAATGATAATTTTAATAATAACACTATTTTATTTATTTTATATCAGTCTCATTATTATTGTTTTTTTTTTTTCAAACAATATGAATCGTCATCACCAACAGCAACAATATTATTATTGTTGTTAAAAAAATATCCACATGTATGGATGGAAGAATATGGATGTGAGTGGGTGTGCATGTGTGTACATTTGTTTTGGTTGACTGATGCATTACAGTACAGGGGGTGCCATCTGGAGGAATGTAGGCCTACTACATATGGAGGAATTTGTTTGTTAACCCTTCACCCACACACACACACACCAACACAGACCCCCCCCCCCCCCTACACACACACACACACACATACTCACAGAGCTAGAACTCTGTGTCCCTGTCCTCTTTGGCCAAAGAGGAAGAGCAGGACACTGGAAGTGGTTTGACCTTTGTCGGACATTTGTTCGTGTGAATGAACAGAAGCAGCTGAACTAGTTTGCCGGTTTATCTCTACACTCTAAATTCACTTAATGGAAGAAATGAGCCATACAACACAACCAACATGGCCAAGTTATCATCGGTCATGCTGACAGTAAATATATGTGGTGTGTGTATGTGTGTGTGTGGGTGTGAATGTGTACACATAAATGAGATATACTCTCACATTCTTCCATTGTGGACAAACTCACTTACCTCTCCTGGTCCGATTAAGAGTTAAAGGTTTTATTGTGCACATTTAAAGTTTATTTTGTACACATGTCAGAGTGTGGAGTTTATAAAATAAAAAAATGAATGAGTTCAATACTCAACACTCATTGATCACACAGATAAAACTGAACCTGATAAGGCAAGACCTAAATCTCCTAAAGCAGCAGTCTGCCATGCTAATCTGAATCATACTGCTTTCAAAATAGATTTTCATATGTTGAAAACAATGTGTAATACTTCAGATTTTGTTTTGATCAGCCACTGGAGAAAACACACAATACTTGTTGGCATAGAGTGTAGCCTGGGGTTTAATTAACAAACAACTTTTAATTAAAAGAATGAGAAGCTTAATCAACACTTCCCTGAAGGCTGGAGACTGTCTGTCCTAGTTATACAGTGTGAGAGAGACAGAGAGAAAGAGAGCGAGATAGAGAGAGAGTGTGTGTGTGAGGTGTATAATGGTGATGTTTTACTAACATTGCATGGCTTTCTTTTTGTTGCTTGAGTGTGAATTTTACAACTAAAAACTACAGAATTCACACAGTTTACCTTAGCTTTTATCTGGTGTCTGTCATAAATAATAGTTTGAAATTGTGAAATTATATTTAAACATCACGCCATAAAATAGGGCATTAGAACAAATTTAAATGATAGAAGCTTTAATTTGATCATGTTAATCTTTAATGTTAATGAAATCAAAATAAAATAAGTAATCAAACCTTCCAGTGAAGGCCTTCACCGTTTATTCCATTCTAATAGTCTCCACACATAAAAATACAAAAATCTAGCACTTTTAGCCTGGCTGCTATCTAACAAATAAATTAAACAAAATCTTACAATCTAACAGGTTTAAAGGGCATTAATTAAAACTTTTATGTATATATATTTTTTTTTATAAATTTCTATCTACCTTACCTATTCTATCTATTTCAGCAGCAATCATTTTTACAAAACGGTGGCTACATCTCTGGGAAAAATGGAGTGGATGAAATACCTGAAACTGGTTTGGGTTGGAGTAGCTACATAACATTTCATTTCATGGTAACACAAGCTCTTAAAAATGGGCTAGTTCCTAAAAAAAAAAAACTACAGCTACAAAAACACACACAAAGGTTACAGCTGAATAACCAGTGCGCTTTTTTCCTAGCTAACTAGCAGACGTGTATTGTTGTCACACATACATCAAACATGGACCCCACCATGAGATAAAAAAGATACAGAAGAAGTACAAATTGCCTAAGAACAAAATGCAGTTTTATTTACTCCTTTTTGGATCATGTTATAGTCATGTTTTGAAAGAGATGGCACTAGCATAAGCCTAATAAATTAATTAGCCAAAACATAGGTTGACTGACTGGTTTAAGTGAAGAGTGGTGCTCTCCATACAACACCAGCCATGCTGAGTGTTTTCATTCACATTTGAAGTCTCTTTTATAATGTAGGGCTGAGTCAGCTAAAATGGGTCATCATCATTGGAAATCATTCGAACAATGGTTTGATCTGGTCTTTCACATTAAAAAGTTGGAATAAAAAAAAAGCAGAACATTGTGATGTAGCTAAGCTAAGAAGGAAACCTATTGATACATAATTCCGAAAAATGTATACTTGTTCACATTTTCTAAACAAATAATGATCAATTATTAGTTACTCAGTTATGGTTAATAATACCCAGCTCTTTAAATATACAATATATTTATCTAACCTTAAGCCTTGGATGGGTTTCTTTGTAATATTAATTGTGATGTGGATTCATATAATCTTATGTAATTGGTGTTATTTTGGCCTGGCCCAAATGATGAAGTATACCTGCCAACAACTGTTGCGTGTGGCTGTGAGTGAGAGAGTGGACAAAAGAAAGAAGTAGGCCAAAAGACTATGCACAATTTAGCAGATCAAGCACTGTGACAGTGCAGTCAGAGAGGGTGTAGGCTACTGTTTAGATGTGGGGGAGGGCTATGAAGCCCTTCTCTGATCAAACCCATATAAACCAATACTTAAAGTTACATAGGTCAAAATACATAGGTTTCTATGCCTATGCTGAAAATACCTGAGTGCTGCTCACTGCTTAGGCGATGCCAAAGTGAGCATAGCTCTTAACTTCTGGATTTGTCCCAGTCCTGCACCCTGTTCAACTCTGTAACTCATTATCAAGCCCTTCATCATGAGCAGAGTGTTGATTTTAAGTTATTTGGCAGAGAAATCCAGAAACGACCTAGGTCAAAGACATAATTCATACATAAAAGAAGACATATTTCATAAAGAAAATATAGCAACTGCAATAGCAGTGTGATTGTTATCAAAGTTAGACAAAAAAACTCTTTTGTATTAATTTTATTTAGGGTTCAAACATAGTATAAAATTCCCTTCCAACTGAATGTTTCAACTGGGTCCCTTCCAACCACAGAATCCTATCTGAGTAGGCAGAATTTCTTATGCCAAATACACACTATTATTGTATGTACTGTACCTTATAGTATTAGTATGTAGTACATAAATACGCAGTTAACAATGTTCGGTTAGTAGAACGTTTTCTGGACATTACAGTTTTACAATTTTTTACAGTTGTCATGGCATGTACAGAATGCAGACACGTACAGATACTGATAAAACAATGTTTATTATAAAATAAACAAAGGCAGATCGTGGTCGGTACAGAAAAATAGATAATCACCAATAACAGGAGCAACGTAGACAAAACCATACCATAACCATGAAACAGTCCAGAGTTCAAACACGAGATATCCAGCAGCAGAGATCATCCAAAAGGCAGTAATGATACACAGTCCAGGTCAAACACAGAAAATCCAATATCAGAGGCAAAGGCAATAATTGGCGTCGAGAAAACAAAAGGCAAGGTCATACACGAAAATAGCTGAGACAAGAGATACAGAAACGCTTTGTAATGAGAAGAACCTACAATATGCGGCGTGTATGTGGTGTGCTCTTATATAGTGCCAGTAATCAGTATTCAGGACTTCCTGGAGGAAGCAGGTGAGGTGTCATGTGATCAGGTGTGTGCGTGATGTCAGTGGGTGGTGCATTCTGGGTAGTGTAGTTGTTAGCCTGAGAGCCTCCGTTAGAGCTGGGTGTGGAAGGGACAGAGGAGCTAACAGCACCAGACGTGACAGTACCTCCCCCCGAGGGAGTCGGAATGGAGACGGAACGGGGACGACCACAACGACGTCCACCCGACGAGCAGGGAGTACCGGCGGGAGAAACAGGAGTAGCCACAGAGGTGCCAGACAGGCGGGGTTGCGAGACTGAGAACCCCGACGCACAGGAACTGCAGAAGAGAGTGAGCGCTTGGGACGCCCACGGGGTCTAGGAGCAGGTTTACCAGGGTGACGGGCATGAAATTCGGCCAGAAGAGCAGGATCCAGCACATCACCGGCGGCTACCCAGCAACGCTCCTCAGGGCCGTAGCCCTCCCAGTCTATAAGGTACTGGATCACACCGCCACTCCTGCGTGAATCCAGCACCTCTCGAACCGCATAGGTAGATGAATCCTCCCCCTCCACTGCCGCGGGCGGCTAGTCATCTGGAACACCCTCAGCAAGCGGACCTGGGACAAGAAGCTTGAGCAAAGAAACATGGAAAGAGTTATGCACTCTGTACTGAGCAGGCAACTCAATTTAATAAGTTACCTTGTTAACTTGAGACAGAACTTTAAACGGGTCAATATATCTGGGCAGTAGTTTCTTACAGGACCCCTCAAACCTCAAGTCCCTGGTCGACAACCACACCCTGTCTCCGGGCTGGTATTGGGGGGTGGTACCTCGGTGTCTGTCAGACTGCTCCTTATACTTGCGCAAAACCTCCAAAACCTGTTGATGTGTCTCCTCCCACACCTGCTCACTCCGCTTCATCCAGTCGTCCACAGCAGGTACCTCAGAAGACAACGCTGTCCACAGAGCCAACGGAGGCTGGTACCCCAGAACGCACTGAAAAGATGTGGAGTTGATGAGCGAGTTCTGAGCTATTTCAGCCCAAATGAGGTACTGAGACCAATCAGTAGGATGCTTAAAACTATATAACCTCAAAAATTTGCCTAGTTCCTGATTTACCCTTTCACATTGCCCATTGCTGGTGGGATGAAACCCAGAGGTGAGACTGACGTGGACACCTAAGTGTTCAAAGAAGGAGTTCCAAACTCTGGAGGTAAATTGTGGGCCTCTATCAGAAAGAATGTCCTCAGGGACACCAAAATGTCTGAAAATGTGTGTATAAATGGCCTGAGCTGTCTGAAGAGCATTAGGTAGTGCAGGAAAAGGGATAAATTTAACCCCCCCTAGAAAATCTGTCAACGACTGTGAGAATAGTAGTGTAACCCTCAGACTCAGGTAGATCTGTAACAAAATCTACAGCAATGTGTGACCATGGTCTTTCAGGAACAGGCAGACGACATAGTTTACCAGCTGGAAGGGTTTTGGGTGTTTTGCATTGTGCACAGACGGAACAAGAAACTACGAAATATTGTATGTCAGCTCGCATGGTTTCCCAGCAATAGCGAGCTGAGATCAGCTGTAGCGTACATGTAACACCTGGGTGATCAGAAGTAAGGGCAGAATGAGTCGGTCGCGAAATTGTTCGGGTACATAAGTCTTGTGAGGAGGACAGCCCTCCGGAGGTGGTGTGTTAACTAAACTCTGCTGAATAAGATCGTCAAGTTCCCATCTAATAGCAGCTACACGAACTGTGGGTGGCAGAATGTATTCGGGCTCAGAAGGACGGCATGTGTAGTCTGGGGAACTGAAAACTCGGGATAAAGCGTCAGCCTTAGTATTACGGTTACCTGGACGAAACGAGATAGAGAAATTGAAACATGAGAAAAACAAGGACCAACGAGCTTTAGACGTTTAGCAGTACAGAGATATTCCAAGTTTTTATGATCAGTGAGTACTGTGAATGGGTGTGCAGCCCCCTCCAGCCAGTGACGCCATTCCTCTAGAGCTAGTTTTACAGCCAGCAGCTCTCTATCCCCTATCCCATAGTTGCGCTCCGCAGGTGACATCTTACGTGAGAAGAAGGCTATGGGATGTAGTTTAGGTGGTGAACCGCTGCGTTGGGAGAGAACGGCTCCTACGCCAGTATCAGATGTGTCGACCTCGACTATGAACGGTAGTTCAGGTTTGGGGTGCATGAGAACGGGAGCCGAGACGAAAGCGGCTTTTAACTTGGTCAGCTTCAGGAGACCACTTAAGAACCTTGGTGGCATTCTTAGTGAGCGCGGTGAGTGGGGCAGCTATACTGCTGAAGTTACGTATAAAACGTCTATAAAAATTCGCAAATCCTAAGAAACGTTGAAGGTCTTTGATGGATTGGGGAACGGGCCAGCTAGTTACGGCATCTACTTTAGAGTCATCCATGAGAACTCCCTGGGAGCTGATGACATAGCCGAGAAATGTGACTCTCTGAAGATGGAACTCGCATTTCTCGGCTTTAGCATAGAGGCTGTTCTCCAAAAGTCGTTGGAGAACCGAGCACACGTGCTGCACGTCGGAATCTAGATTCGACGAATAGATTAATATGTCGTCTATAAAAAGTGTGACATACTTGCCAATCATGTCTCTAAAAATGTTGTTCATAAACGACTGAAACACTGCAGGGGCGTTAGCGAGACCATAACTCATCACTAAGTACTCATAGTGGCCATTAGTAGTAGTAAACGCGGTTTTCCACTCGTCCCCCTCCCTAATGCGGATCAAATTATATGCACTACGTAAATCGAGCTTGGTGAAATAGGTAGCGTTGCGCAACTGCTCAAGAGCGCACGGAATGAGGGGCAAGGGGTACGCAAATTTCTTAGTAATAGCGTTCAAGCCTCGGTAATCTATACAGGGTCTCAGTCCCCCCGTCCTTTTTCTTCACAAAGAAGAAGCCAGAACCGACAGGAGACTTCGACGGGCGAATGAAACCCTGAGCTAAAGCTTCGGTGACGTAATCTGCCATAGCCTTCTCCTCATTGAGAGTAAGGGGGTACACTCTAGCTTTGGGTAAGGTGGCACCCTCCACTAGATCGACAGCACAGTCACAGGGGCGATGAGGAGGCAGGTTAGTAGCGTTAGCTTTACTAAAGACTTCTAAAAAATCAGAATACTCAGGAGGAATGACAGGGGATTCAGAAACCTCGGGACTCTCCACAGAAGTGGACTGAATGACTAGACTATCCAAAACTAAACAGTTCTCATGACAATGTTTGGACCAAACCGTGATATCCCTGTCGCGCCAAGAGACAGTGGGATCATGGGTCTTGAGCCATGGCATGCCCAGGATAACTGGATGCTCGGTGCTGGGAAGCACGAAGAGTGGCAGTTCCTCAAAATGGAGAGCGCTGGCTTGTAGGGTGATCGGTAGTGTCTGCGGAGTAACTGGCTTGGAGCGAACCGTCTTCCCATCCACAGCATGAATGGATAGAGGACGCAGAAGTTCTCGGGTGGGTACACCATGCTCCTTAACCAGGTCCAGGCTGATGAAATTCCCCTCCGACCCGGAATCTACAAGCGCTGGGACAGAGAGCATACCAGCGGGTAATACAATATTAACTTGTAACGTGAAACATTTGGAACGAATAATTGAGTTTCACTTACGTACCACGTTAGCGCGTGGAGAGCACTCCACATGCTGTCCCAGGGCTGGAGCTTTCCCAGGTCGGGTCAGGAGACCACACTCAGCCTTGAGATGACCAGCCTCCCCGCAATATAAGCACAGATGAAACCGGATCCGGCGCTGCCGCTCCTCCGGAGTTAGCCGGGTTTTCTGAATGTCCATGGGCTCTGGGGCAGACAGCGCAGTTCTTACTGGTGTGGGAGTGCAGGGCAGAGTCACAGGAGCTTGTTGTGTGCGTGAGCTGGTCTTGGGGCGGCGTGAGAGAAGTTGGTCCAATCGAATATAGAGAGAAATGAGCTGATCCAAGGTAAGCAAATTGTCTCTGCAGGCTAACTCCCTCTGTATGTCAGGGTTGAGTCCGCATCTGAACACGTTAAGCAGAGCTGCGTTATTCCATCCACTACCAGCTGCTAGAGTGCAGAACTCCAAAGCGTAGGAAGCCACTGGCTTCTGACCTTGCTTGAGAGCCAGCAAAAGTTCTCCATTCGACTGTCCATAGCGAGAATGATCAAAAACTGAGCGAAAAAGGGTAAAAAAAATCAGCATAACTAGCCCCAGAAACTTCCTCCCAAATAGCTGTAGCCCACTCTAGTGCTTTACCAGAAAGTCGGGAGATAATAAAACCGATCTTAGCATTATCGCAAAATTATTATCGCATTATGCAAAAGGAAACCGCTGCATTTTTCCGGATCCCCATCAAAAATCTCCGGTTTAGACACAGAAAAACCAGGCACAGAGGATTTTTCGTTGGGCATACTGGGGGCAGCTAACGGGCTGGGGCTAGGCTCAGTTAAGCCTCTGAGGTGAGCTAGCAGCTCAGAAATCTGTTGCTGCTGTGTAGCCTGTTGGCGGGCTAGCTCAGAAACGGCTTGGGTCACACCAGCGAGCGTTTGCTGGTGCTGACCGAGTAGCCTGCCCTGGTTGGCTAAACCAGATCTAATAGCCTCAGTATCTGTTATCTGATCTTGAAAGGCCGCGTATTCTGTCATGGTATGTACAGAATGCAGACACGTACAGATACTGATAAAACAATGTTTATTATAGAATAAACAAAGGTAGATTGTGGTCGGTACAGAAAAATAGGTAATTTTGGTAGGTGCATTCTGGGTAGTGTAGTTGTTAGCCTGAGAACCTCCGTAAGAGCTGGGTGTGGAAGGGACAGAGGAGCTAACAGCACCAGACGTGACAACAGTCTTACAATTTTTAAATCTGTCCAGTTTTCTGGATGTTCTTAGCCTCTTAACATGCCCTGGCCCGCCGGTGGGCCAGAAAAATATGATATTTAATATCTGGCTGTGTTTATGAATAGTTATAGGTTCAATATAGACACCCAATATACCATTTTAAAGCTTAGAATCTCTGCTTTTCAGTTATATAGCCTATTTAGCTGTATCTCCTTTCAGAAAATAAACATTTAGGGCGAAATATGCCTTGGTTATGAAAATATTAAATCATAATTTTCATATTTCCGTTTATCGGACGTCCATATTTGATCGAATGCGGACATGTTATTCACCATTCGAACCGTCTGGCTCTCCGGATTCCGAAACTGTGCTCCGTTGTAGGATGTACGGCCCCTGAATTAGAGCTGAAAGAGCGCGTGTTCAGAGTTGAAAAATGCACAGGTTTGGTCCTGTAGTTACCTAAAGTCACTCCCCCCACCCCCCCCAACACCCATCAGCGCGTCCCCCACTCTCTTACCTTCAAAAAGAGCCCAGACTCAAGAAAATCCATCAATCCAGTCTCCTATAATCCACAGTTATATCCACCCCGCGCGAGGAATAATGTGAGACGGAATCTTAACTTTAATTACGAATTAAAAGCATTTTATTCGACGCTGCTCCGATTCTGGCCCACAGCCAGACAGGGCGGAGCCTACTGGACATGACGGTATGAGAATGAGGTCTCTCAGCCAATCAGGTGGCGAGCTCGGCCAGCTGAAAGGCTAAGGAAGAGAGATGCTTGGCCATAGAAACTTTCTCTAATAGACTTTCCACTCAGCAGAACAACCGCTCTTAAAGAGACACTGCGGATTTCTGTTTGTATATGAGTAGACCACACAAAAACCCAGAGTTTACTGCAAAATGAGTTATAAAAGTGGTATTTTTTACTCTTATAAAGTTTCCAGTCCTTTGGAGAAAGAAAAGACCATTACTGGTTCAAATCACTATAACTTCTAACCAGTCATAGGTTTAAAATTTTATATGATGATTGTAAACACATTATAGTAAAATATAGAGCTGTCAAAACCCTTGTTCCATATAAATAGTTCATTTTATGTGTCTGAAAAAAAAAAAAAAAAATAGAAAATCTGAAAAGCGCCTAAAAATTTTCCTGATTTTTACCATATATTGGCCATTACATGTTCAATTGAATAATTAAAATGCCTTAAATGAATTGTGTAAAGGCTTCTAAGTAATATTAATTCATAGAATTGACTCTAAATAATTTAATATTGGAGTGATAAGCCTTCAAATGTGAGTATGTAATTTCAGGCGGAAAATGGTAAAAATAGGCTTGGAGCTTAGAACTTCGGTAGTAATTTGTATCAGTGTTTTAATTTTTAGTTTTGGGAATATTACTTTTAACATTCGATAACGTTAGTATGTCACTTAAAACATTCCATAATGTTAGTATTCATCTAGTTGGGAACGTTATGTGAGAAACCTTCTAATAACGTTGTGATGCCTCAGAATCCTGTCTGAAAAAGCAGCATTTCTTACCTTTCAGACCAAGTTGTCACCGTTAAATCTGAGGGGGGGTGTGTAAACATATACCATTCCAGTGTAGTGCACTGAAGGGTGTGATTGGAGATAACCACACCTTCACACTCTAATTCTTAAATGTTTTTATACATTTATATATACAGTTATTATTTTTACTGTTCACGTTATAATTCACTTAATAACCTTATGATCTTTGCTCTCTTTTTAACTGTCACAATGACACAAGGCTTTGGAGGTTGTTTTTGCTTTTTCAGGAATCAGGAAGGTCAGAGTGTTTTTATCAACAATGAGAGCTGTGAGGAGAACGTGACCCTGAGTGGCAGAGAAGCTTCACTGCTGTTCTGGGACCAGTGCATATGAACTAGGAGACAACAAGCTATCTGAGTGAAGTGCTGGGAACCTCTCCTCAGATATCCAGCGCATGCCGTCATTTTATTTTTTACAGTACATTTACTTTTATACTTTAAGTAGTTTTGAGAAGGCTTGATAGTTCAACTTTTACAAAAATGTTTTAAACCCTAGTATCTATACTTCTACTAATAAATGTAAATACTTTTGACACCTTTGCTTAATCATGTAAATAGCTGCACAGAGCTAGAGCTGCTGAAAGGGAGCTGTGTCTGACTCTAAGGTTACCTTCACATTACCAGGCTGAAGTGACTCTATGATCTGATTTTTTCACGTCTGTGTGAACTTCCAAATCCGATTTCAAATCAGATTTGAGTCACTTTCATATGTGGTCCTAATTCTGATAGTATCCTATCCATGTACATGCAACATGAATGTGAATGGTCAATTTGGAATTCATATGAGTCATCTCTAAATATGATGTTTATTGTTGATGGTGAAGAAGGTGACGTTTATACATGTATCAGTGTGTGAGACTATTCAGGGACAGATTTGTTCACATTACACACAGATACAGGTCACTAACATTTGTGAATGTAAACCGTCAAAAAATTGGATTTGAGCAATGTGGCTTGTAATGTGAATGTAGCCTTAGCCCTACCCCACAGTTTGTGTGTGTGCATGCCTAGGGGGAGGGTGTCTCGATTCTTGTTATTCTGGAGAGGAGACCCTTCAAACAAAGACACAATAAAAACAGAGGGCTAAAAGAAATCACTGGCAATATGGCCACCATATTGTCCATAGACTGTATATAAAGATGGACGCCGTGTCGCCGTTCCCATTCATTCAATGAAAATGAAGCCAAAATCTTCCGCCATTTTGGCGATTCAGAGACCAGAGTCTGCGCAGTAGAGACCAGAGGAGGGAGAAAGGCTGTGGAGAGACCGCCTACTCATTTGAATAACCCCGCCCCTGAGGGCTGCCTCGCGGTCACAGACTGCAGAGCGGGGCGGAGCGGAGCTGACGGTCTGTTATTAGTCCCGCCCATAACCAGCCCTTTTACAATAACCACACCTGTTTTAAATAGAGCTGAATAAAGTTTTAAAAACCGAATTCTGTGGGGATATAAAAATTTGACAATATAAGCAGAGGTTACACTAGCTGTTGCATTTAAATAATGGAGGTAGAATTACAGTATATTAGAAAAAAACGTGATTGAAAGTTGTCTGTTTTGCCATTGAAACCTATGGGGATGGGTGGAGTTACACAGCTTTCTGCAGCCGAACAGCAGGGGGCGCCCGACCTGTGGTGGCTTCACTTTTAAGAGACGATGCTCTGTCCAGCTATATACAGTCTATGATATTGCCAAGCTCCCAAAGAAACAAATGTAAGTATTTTCCTTGTTAAAAATTACGATAAACAGTATATAACCATAGTTTATTTGTGCAGTTTCATTGTTTTATGGCCATGTTTCTTAGCGCTCCACTGCTATATATGTGTATTGAGTGCTTGCTTGTTGTAACTCTTCCAAGTTAAAGTTATTTTTTTCAACTCTGAATCTAATAACACATATATTTAACTATTGAAAACATCTACTGGTTAAACTCAGGCAGCTTTACTTAATTTATTACAAGGTTTCTAAGCTGAAGATGTTAACAAAACTCATGTGACATTCAAAAGCAAGTCCACTAATTCCTTTGATTTTCTCTCAAGAAAGTGTTTATTTTAAAGAAATGGTAATTTATATTTATGACCAAAAAAATCACTCCTGTTACTGGCACTTATTTCTGTTACTTTTTATGCTTTAAGTAACAGAAATTAAAGTAACAAGACTTTTCCAGGAGTTTTTATCATACAATTAGCGAACACATGAAACATAGATATATGTCAGCTATGCTAATAGCATGAGGACACTGAGCACATTCTAGTGATTTTACCATTTTTTTTTGTTTTAAAAATAAACTAATAAGAATTAATTTAGGTAACAGGACAGAGCGTTGAGATTGACCATCTCAGTCATAGTTACAATAATATCAAATATACAGCAAAACTAATACAAATTACTTAATTGTTGTCCTCTCATGGTTTTCAGAAGAACTAACTGATGTCACTTCCTGTTGTAGATGTGACTTGTAGAATGTTCTAGATGTTTCAGATGGGGTAATGTGTTCTGGTTACAGGAATGAATGAAACCAGGGAGCAAAAAATGTGTATTTTAACTTAAATACATCTCTGAAGGATTTTAATCATTATATTTCATGGTAAAGTTTATAGTTAGAGAGTGGGGACAGATAACAAATGCTTTTATTAATGTGTTTAATTACATAGTTTACTTTTGACATTATGTAAATGTACAAGACACTATGCTTAATAACAAAATTTATTTTAAAGTCGTTTTGTGTGGACAGAAATAACACCTGTTCAGTGGAATGGCCCTTACATACAATGCAGAATGTGCTGCACAAATACAATTAAACAGTCACTGGCGCCCTCTAGCGTCTCCCCTACAGAAACGCAAAGGCACCACTGCGACAAAATACTGAAGAAACATCTTTACAATATAAAGCCTTCCTACCGAATAGCAACAGTGACAGCGTGTTCCCACCGCTAGAGGCCGCTCTCCCCGCTCCACCAGCTTTCCGCTTCCATGAACAATGAAATCACTTGACTAAAGGCAGCAGCGTTTTTTAAATTCCGCCTGTATTCAGGAAAGCCCCTCCTTTATGAACAACGATTGGCTGAATCTCAGCTGTTACCTGCTTAACGATTGGCTGGCCGTATCTACCGCTCTGTTAACCAGTCCTAGCACAAGTAACGACACGGTGCCTACCAATCTTAGCCAGAGAGTGCGTGGTCTTGGCGGAATACAGGTGGGGGATAAAAAAACGTAGCAGCATCCCTAAGAGGAGGAGGAGGAGGAGGATGTGGATGATGCATCTGATAGGCGAGACCCTCTCAGCGACCATCTGTACCAATAAAAAAACATGGAAGAATAGACATGGCTGGTGAGGTGGAGAGGGAGATGTAGCTTTGAGGATGCCATCCCTGCACGTTTCCCACTTGCTGCTGTGCTTCCTCCTCTTTTCCTGCGTTGGATGGAGTGAGAGCAAATCCCTCGCGGAGAATGGAGCCCACGGTGAGCGAGCTCACACACACACACACACACACACACACACATGCTGCTGCAGCAGCAGCTCCACGCCCATGCCTTTCTCTGATTTCCACTTCCACTATAGTGTACTCGACATCCCACAATAGCAGGGCTGTGCATGGGGAATGTAGGTGGGCGAGGGCGCGCGCGCTCAGCTCTAGACGTATGTATAAAGGGCAGACGGAGAGATGGGGGGTATGTTTGGTATAACGTTATATACGCCTCGAGCTGTGCTGGGGTCATTGTGGGTTTCAGAGCGATGCTCATGCTCAGATGCAGTGTTGCCTCGAATTCTAATGACACCACCTCGCGCCACTCAAAGAGTCTGTTCAGCACTATAGCTAACCGAGCTGTTAATGAAACACTGCAGGCTTTCACACTGTGCATTCAGTATTGGGTCTTTGTTATACTTCATTATAGGTGTTCCTAATGCTGTATGAGTTTATTTTTCTTCAGCACTGCAGGTGTAATGTCAGCACATTAGATTAGGCGTAAATTCAGCACTAAGTGTAAATGCAGCTCTGGGAAAAAAATGAGACCACTTAAAATTGATGAGTTTCTTAGATTTTTTTCCAATTTGAAAACCTCTTGAATATAATCAAGAGTAAGATGGATGACCACAAGCCACCAAAACCAAGCTAAATTGCTAAAATATTTGCACCAGGACTGGCATAAAGTTATCAAAAAGCGGTGTGTAAGACTGGTGGAGGAGAACATTCCAAGATGCATGAAAACAGTGATTAAAAACCAGAGTTATTCCCCCAAATATTAATTTCTGAATTCTTAAAACCTTATGAATAGGAACTTGTTTTCTTTGCATTATTTGAGTTCTGAAAGCTCTACATCTTTTTGTTATTTTAGCCATTTCTTATTTTCTGCAAATAAATGCTCCAAATGACAATATTTTTATTTGGAATTTGAAAGAAATGTTGTCCGTAGTTCATAGAATAAAACAACAATGTTCATTTTACTCAACTATATACCTATAAATAGCAAAATCTGAGAAACTGATTCAGAAACTAAAGTGGTCTCTTATGTTTTTTCCAGAGCTGTGTGTGTAACTTTATGACAAAACAATTTTTACCTTCTACACTGTGGTGTAAATCCAGGCCTAAATTATATTTTCACACTATGATTTAAGGACTGAAGATGTGCATTCAGAATTGCAGGTGTGAATTTGGAACATCAGGTGTTCATTTAATGCTGCAGGTGTAAATTTAGGCCTAAATATGTTTAATCAACACTGTAGGTGTATAGTGAGGATGCAAGGTGTGTCAACACTGCAAGTGTTTCTTTAACATTGTAGGTGTGAAGTTAGCACCTCAGGGATAATGTCAGCATTTCTGGTGTGCGTTCAACACTCCAGGTGTAAATTAAGGCCTAATGATTTTCATACTACAATTTAAGGACTGAAGATGTGCATTCACAATTGCAGGTGTGCATTTAGAACATCCGGTGTACATTTAATGCTGCAAGTGTAAATTCAGGCATAAATATGTTTATTCAACACAATATGTGTAAGTTGGGATGCAAGGTGTACATTTAACACTGTAAGTGTGCCTTTAACATTGCAGGTGTGAACTCAGTATGTCAGGTGTTCATTCAGCACTGCAGATGTAAATTCAGTACGTCAGGTGTTCATTCAGCACTGCAGATGTAAATTTAGTACGTCAGGTGTTCATTCAGCACTGCAGGTGTAAATTCAGTACGTCAGGTGTTCATTCAGCACTGCAGGTGTAAATTCAGTACGTCAGGTGTTCATTCAGGACTGCAGATGTAAATTTAGTACGTCAGGTGTAAATTCAGCATGACAAATGTTCTTTTCACACTGCAGGTGTAAATTCAGCAAGGTGTCAGGTGTACTTAAGGTGTACGTTTAGCACATCAGGTGTGTACACTGAACATGTAAATTCAGCACTGTAGAGGTTAATGCAACACTGCAATGCACATGTCTGTATTTTTTCAACATTGTAGGTATAAATTCAGCACTATAGGTATAAGCATTTATTGGCCTGTAAAGCTTTGTTAATTTAATGTTGTATTTCAGCACTGCATTAATTGTAACAAGGTAAAACTCACAGTTTTATGGAAGTGGCTCAGGTTCCCGCATGTGGCCAGTTTTAATGAGTAAGCCAAGATATCTTTTAACAGCTTTTCCCCAAACCTGAGATAAATCTCATTGGGGCATTTTTTTAAACAAAATGACTCACTGGATCATCTCATCATAAGATGGCTCTGGTGATACAGTCACCATATGATTCAGCAGTGAAAAGAAAAACACAACATTTAAAACCCCATAACATTCTTAGAGCTTCCAGTACGGCTCGGCTCGAGCCACCATGTCTCAAAACCCACAGAAAACAAACATCCAGACTCTTCTCTGTGCTGGCACCAAGGAGGTGGAATGAACTTCCACTGGATGTCAGAACAGCAGAGTCACTCACAGTCTTTAAACGCAGACTGAAGCTCATCTTTTTAAAGAGTTTCTTAACTAAAAAAATAAATAAAAAAAAATCTCCTAGGGTTCTAAAATGATCAAGCTTTGTGTATCTCTTGATCCTAGTCTACAAACTAGCTCTGGATATCTGAAGTAACAACGAAGCACTGTTGTAAGTCGCTCTGGAAAAGGGTGTCTGCTAAATGCCTTAAATGTAAATGTAAATTCTTGAAGTTTGCATTAAACGTAAACAAAATGAATTAAATGAATTGTGGACAGTAAAGTTTATATTATTACATATAGGTGAGTGAGTAGAAGCTCTCAAAATAACTGTTTTATTAAGGATTCAGATTTAACTAGTGTGTTGAGTTTATTACTTGTTACAAATAATGAAAAGTTGATGCAAAAAGCTTTTTAAATACTAATACTTTGTCCTGACAATCAGCCTAGCTGCCTAGCTCTCTAAACATTAAAAAACTATAATTGATATCTACACAGCAGAAAAAGGCTATATAATGCAGTTAACAGGAATGGTAGAGGTGAAGTTCAAGGTAAGGTCTGGAAGACCAAAAACTTGAGATTATTGCTCATAGGACTGTTAAATAGGCAAATCAAAACCTCTGTTTGACTACAAAAGAGCCTCAAGATTGAACAGACTTTATGATATAGAAGGTAGAGAATGGCAATATGACACTATATTGTGATAAAATTGTTGTTAAGATAAATGACATAAATTGTGGATTTCACCAGCGTGTAAAAACACACTGACCTACTGAAAAAAGTGTAATGCCGTTTAATTGGCCGAGGTGCAGCATGTTTTCAATAAAAATCACTGTATTTAGAGCACCTGCCACTACTAGCAAAATTTTGTGTGTGAAAATATGATTAATATTGTATATCATGAAGCTTTCTTTTAAATATCATGATACAATGGTCTATATGGATGTAACATCATATATGAATATGCTATTAGTAGGAATATTAATATTTTATAGTAGCCTAATTAATTTTCTTATCGTTTGGACAATATGCTTTTTTAAGAATATTGAGGATATCATGGCCAAAAGAACACTGACCAAACTGTAACGTATTTTTATCACTATAAGGCGCATTAAAATCCTTTAATTTTCCCCAAAATCGCCAGTGCGTCTTATAATTTGGTGCTCCTTATGAATAAATTTTACCAGTCAGGTTGTATGGAACAGTAAAGTCACTCCGCTAAAATACAGCGTTATACAGGAGTTTACGTAAAGTAATGTTACCAAGGAGAGACCTAAGATTAGCGAAGAGCTTGCTAACATTAGCAGGGAGAGAGCTATTTTTAGCGGCGAGCTACCTAACATTAGCGGTGAGCTAGCTAACATTACTGGGGAGAGAGCTAAGGTTAGCGAAGAGCTAGCTAACATTAGCAAGGAGAAAGCTATTTTTAGCAGCAAGCTAGCTAACATTAGCGGTCAGCTAGCTAACATTACTGGGGAGAGAGCTAAGGTTAGCGAAGAGCTAGCTAACATTAGCAAGGAGAAAGCTATTTTTAGCAGCAAGCTAGCTAACATTAGCGGTCAGCTAGCTAACATTACCGAGGAGAGAACTAAGGTTAGCGAAGAGCTTGCTAACATTAGCAGGGAGAGAGCTATTTTAGCGGCGAGCTAGCTAACATTAGCAGTGAGCTAGCTAACATTACCGGGGAGAGAGCTAAGGTTAGCGAAGAGCTAGCTAACATTAGCAAGGAGAAAGCTATTTTTAGCAGCGAGCTAGCTAACATTAGCGGTCAGCTAGCTAACATTACCGAGGATAGAACTAAGATTAGCGAAGAGCTTGCTAACATTAGCAGGGAGAGAGCTATTTTAGCGGCGAGCTAGCTAACATTAGCAGTGAGCTAGCTAACATTACCGGGGAGAGAGCTAAGGTTAGCGAAGAGCTAGCTAACATTAGCAAGGAGAAAGCTATTTTTAGCAGCGAGCTAGCTAACATTAGCGGTCAGCTAGCTAACATTACCGAGGATAGAACTAAGATTAGCGAAGAGCTTGCTAACATTAGCAGGGAGAGAGCTATTTTAGCTGCAAGCTAACTAACATTAGCGGTGAGCTAGCTAACATTACCGTGGAGAGAGCTAAGGTAAGGTTTTTTTAGGAATTACAGTTATGTTTTCTTAACCGCCTCCAATGGCGAGATCTGGTAAATTAGAAGGGAGAACATGGTGACACCCCTGTTCCCCTGTGTCACATAATGTGCCTTATAATCCGGTCTGCCTTATGTCTAAAATAAACCAGAAAATAGATGTTGAATGATAGTGCGCCTTATAGTCTTTAAAATACTCTACATTTCATTACAGAGAGTGTAAAATGATATGATGTACTGCAAAAAAATTATAAAAAACTACCGTATGTATTCTGCATGAAAGAGTATTTGAATAGCAGAATCTGTATTGATATGTAGGAAAAAACTGTGTATTTTTAAATACTGTGATTATTTTTAATCATATTACCCAGCACCATCAGCATGTGATTACATATAGTGAGGGTGGTGGCTATAATGTTCAAATCGATATCAGAATTTGAATGTCGAAAAAGAGAAATATTGTGATATTAAGTAATTTTGACCATATTGTCCAGCCCTAGTAGGAATATTATAAAAAAAAAACAGTTCAGCACATTCCGTACATAAATCAAGATCTGGTTAATGCAGTAACATTTGTTCGATGTCTGTGTTTCAGAGGTGCAGGTGAGGGTTCAGGTGTTTGATGGCGGTGACCTGTCACCGCTGTCCAAAGCTGCCATTGTGGTCCATGGCAATCAGAGCGTGCTGGCATCCAGCCAGGCAGAGAATGACGATGCAGTGGTCGTAAAATTCCTGTACCGCACAGGCACGTGGGTCATCATCACAGCATCTCAGAGAGATTATGTCACCAGCTCAGTGCCCTGGCATGCCAGCAGAGTGCCCTGTGAGTAAACACTGTAATATGAATAATCCAATGATTGTCTGTAAACAGATTAAATTTCTTTTTATAATGGTTTAGTTGGGTTTTCTTTGTTTTGTGAAATGTTATGTTTTGTGTTAATGCTGCAATTGAGTATCCTCAACAGTTGTGGTGTTCTCTCCCAAACTGGCTTTGGGTTGTTATTCAGAGTCATGGCTGAACCTTCAGAGCACTGTATTAGTACTGTTTTTTTAATGAAAATTATACAAGCTGTTTGGGTCTATACATGAATGACTGTGTCACAAAAGGTGCATCTTAATATAGGGATGTGTATTGGCAAGTACTTGGCGATATGATATGTATCACAATAGAGGGCTTACAATTCAATATATTTAATAATTGTTTAAATCTTTTATTTTAGCAAAGCATTAATAGTATAAAAACACATCATCTTTAGAAAAAATCTGAGTAAAAAAGAAAAGTGTATTTTTAATACAATCAGAACAGTGGGATCTAACAACAGAGTACAACACTGCCATCTAGTGGGCAGGATTTAAAGACAACAAAAAATGAACCACTGGCTGACAGCAATCTTTACATTTAAACTAATAAAAATCAATACATTTTTAAAAATCAACACAGTATTGAAAAACAAAACATTGCAATATTTTGAAATATACTGTTATTTTCTTACATCCACTACCTAGCACGGATCACTAAATACAAAGGTCATGTTGAGTACTTGTTTGCATTTCACACAATATTTTCATGTTTACCTTATGCCTCATATGAAATGGATAGTTGTACTTCATTTGTCCAAAAGAGATAATTTGAGTGCTACAACAGAAAATAATACATATTTGCATACTTTATTCATTTACAGAGATGGCCAGTTTAATCTTAATGATCAAATTAAAATTAAAATTGATCACTAAGATTAAACTGGCCATCTCTGCTCACCTGGGAAGTATAAACTTTGCATCAAGCATGTCATACATGTGTGGTAGGGTTAATTTAGCTAAGAAATTAAAACTTAATTAAGAATTAAGAAGCACAAGAAAAGCAACACATTGTGTTGTGGTGAATGAGCTTCAACATTAGAAGACCACAACTTGATCCACTTCTCTCAATTCAGAATAGAAAGCAGACACCAGCTCTGCATCCAATACAACACCTTTGGGAAGTTGTATAGGGAGAGATTTAGAGCAGGAAAGATGAACAAAAATCTACGAATACTGCAACACAAGGCCTGCAGCACATCACAGACTACAAGACTACCACCAGCACCTTGAGCACTGCAGACACCCTACCAGATGACCTCAACACCTTTTACACCCGCTTTGAAACTCCCAGCACTACCACCGAGAGGCACACACAGCCCTCCACACCCCCCTCCCCCCCTCTGACAGTATCATCAGGCCAGGTATACAGAGCTCTGAGGAAGATCAACCCCCGCAAGGCGGCAGGACCAGACAACATTCCTGGAAGGGCCCTCAGAGCATGTGCTAACGAACTGCCTAACATTTTCAGCTCCATTTTTAATCTTTCCCTCAGCCAGAGTATTGTTCCCACTTGCTACAAGAACACAACTATTGTCCCCCTCCCCAAGAGGAGCCCCCCAACCTGCCTGAATGATTACAGGCCAGTAGCACTCACTCCGATCATTATGAAGTGCTTTGAGAGAGTGGTTCTGGATCACATCCAGTGCAGCATACCGGACACTTTGGACCCCCTGCAGTATGCCTACCGTCCCAACAGATCCACCTCAGACGCTATCGCTGCTGCCCTCCACTACTCTCTCTCCCACCTGGAAAACAAAGACTCCTACATCAGGATGCTCTTTGTGGACTACAGTTCTGCCTTTAACACGGTCATTCCTCACAAACTCACAAACAAACTGTATGTACTCGGCCTGCACCCGACCCTTTGCAGCTGGCTGTTGGATTTCCTGACTGGCAGGCCTGTCAGGATTGGAGACAGGACTTCAGCCAGTATCACCACTTACACAGGCACCCCACAGGGATGTGTCCTCAGCCCTATCCTCTACACCCTGTTCACCCACGACTGTGTCGCTTCCCATAAGGACAACATCATCCTGAAGTTTGCAGATGACACCGCAGTGATAGGACATATCAGTGGCGGAGATGAAGCGGCTTACAGGAGGGAGGTGACAAGACTGGTGTCATGGTGTGAGGACAACAACCTCGCCCTCAACACAGACAAGACGAAGGAGCTGATAGTGGATATGAGGAGGGAGAGGAGACCTCATCAGCCACTGTTCATCCGGGAGCTTGAAGTGGAGGGGGTGAACAGTTTTAAATACCTGGGCATCCACATCAGTGAGGACTTCACTTGGACATTGAACACCACACAGCTGGTCAAAAAGGCTCAACAGCGGCTGTACTTCCTGAGGAGGCTGAGGAAGTTCAGGATGTCTCCCAAGATACTCTGCAACTTCTACAGCTGTGTTATTGAGAGCCTCTTGACCAACTGTATCACCGTGTGGTACGGCAACACTACAGCGACGGACCGTACACGCCTGCAGAGAGTGGTAAAGACTGCGAAGAAGATCATCAGAACTCCACTGCCCTCTCTGCAGAGCATCTACCACCAGAGAGTCCTCAGGAGAGCTGCCCCCATCCTCAAAGACTCTACCCACCCCCAGCAAGGACTGTTCACTCTTCTGCCTTCAGGCCGGAGGTACAGAAGTGTGAAATGCAAAACCACCAGGCTAAAGAACTCATTCTTCCCCACTGCTACCAGACTCTTGAACCTACCTCAGAAATAACCATTCACATTACTCTCTACACATTTACATGTCAAGGACATTTCTCAGAGACACATGCTTACTTTACTTTGCAAAATTTTATAATTGCACTACTGAACCTTTTGCACTTTTTTCATATTCCACTGCTGTAGATAACATGTACTTACTTGTAAATAATATCCATACCCCATTACTGCTTTCATGTATATATTTCCATCATGGATGTAAAGTTAACACTAATTAATATTTACATTTTGTTTTTTATTCTTTCTTTATTGTATATTTTCTATTTTTATCTTTATGCGGCATACTTGGCGAGGGGCAAAGAAAGAATTTCATTGTACGAGGAAACTTGTTTCTTACTGTGCACATGACAATAAACTCTTTGAAACTGAAACTTGAAACACTGCAATCACTACTGTTATTCTCTGTATTATACAGCCCTGGAAAAAAAAATAAGAGGCCACTTAAAATGATGAAGCTGAATTGCTTGAATTTTTGCACCAGGAGTGGCATAAAGTTATTCAAAAGCAGTGCGTAAGACCGGTGGAGGAGATAATGCAAACCAGGGTTATTCCACCAAATATTGATTTCTGAACTCTTTGCTATGCCAATTGTCCAACCTTGCTGATGTAGCGTCACCGAGTAGCCAGCGTGCATACATCAGCTAACAGACGTTTGTGTTGACCCAAATAACCCTGGGAGTGATGTGGGGAAAATTGCCACCTACACGATCAGAGAGTGCAGGGCCAATTGTGCTCTCTCAGGGCTGCTGATGACTAGCTGCATGACCCATGATATGAACCAGTGATCTCCTGATCATAGTGGCAGTGCCTTAGTCCACTGGACAGCTCAGACGTATATTCTTGAAATAATAATAAAAAAAATGCCCATGTTCTCATATCACCATATTACCAATATTGTTATCGCAAAAATACCTTAAAATATCATGATATTATTTAAAGGCCAGAGTACCCACCCCTAGACCTGTTATTGATCAAGCTTAGCAGTTGATCAATCGTATCAATATTAAAACTGAACCCTGTCAGGCACGCATGGATAGCATGCAGTGTGTCAGTTGATCATTCACATAATGAAAATAGGCCAATCAAAGTGAAGTTAATGAATACTGACCAGTTATATTACACTTGACATGGAACAAGAGCTAGTACTGTTTTTCCATGACTTGTCCTATGAGTAGATTTAAATAATTAATTAATTACTATACTATAAATGAAGGTATTTATTTTACACTGATGTGCAACATATCAATGGAAAGGAACTACTGTACTACAGTATGTGTCCCATAACATTTGCCATGTTCCAAAGGAAGCTAAAGAATGCTGTACTGATCTGCAGCATGTGTGTGTAGTCTCCTGTATTGAATGTGGATGTGATTTCTGCTAACGTTTCTGCACAGACAATTCTAGAAAATTAAGTTGCCGCAGGTCACAATCATTACCACCCACTGGGCTGTCCACTTTGGGCTGCATTGGCTTCTATGGTGTATTCTGGGTACACACGTGATGATGTGGATCGAGGAGTGGTAAATGTCTGCATAAATGGACTGTCCCATTTATCTGAGACCCACTATCATTCAAAGCCATTGTTTCAGGAAACAACAGAGTCTGTATTGTTGTCCAGTTTGAGTCAATAAAAACATCTTTGGCCCACTTCTCAATAAACACTCTTCACTCTTTATATAGTCATTAGTCACACAAATACCTGCTGTTTATTAGAAAAAGTCAAATGTAAATTAATCAAGAGTTGTAATGATGGGACATTTATCATTTCATCCCAGCATAAGATCCCCATTCCCCTGTGTCTGTAATAGTAAATCTCTGGGGACTTGGAGCTGCTGTAATCTGCCCTGTTTGGCTGGATTAATTGTGGATTAAATTTAGATTAAATCAGGATTATTGCTGGTTAGTGGGGCATTAGGTGGTTAGAGCGTATTAGGTCAGGTGGAAGGCCTGAATCCTGTGAAACATGTTATTTATCATAAATATTTTTTTTCGAATTCAAAATGGACAAATTGTGACCTCCTATGGTGGGAGGAAATATAGATTGTATATATGTTCTATATATAAAATGCTGTTTATAGATCACTGGATCGAATCCTGTTTATGTAGCTTGCCATTGACTACCGGAGCCCTGAGAGGTACTTTTCACATACAAAATGCCTGTTAATATCTGGTGTAATTGTTTTTAAAAGGATGTGTTCTTTACTTACACTGCACTTTCTAGATTTAAACACCCATCACCTTGCCTCAAATTAATTAGAAGTCATGCAAAAGCTTTATAAGTCAATGGACCAGTGGACCAAGTTTTAAAGCTGGGTGTACTCAAATATTCATGTTGCATATATAGAGCCACTTGGTTTATATGTGTGGTTACAAAAAGTATGTAGCTAGAAAAAAAAGAAAAATAAATGCAGCTAGGTGTAACGCGAGGTGAGACGGGAGGCGGACGTTTAAACGGGTAAGACATGACTTTATTAAATAACAAATAAACAAGTAAACAAAACAGGGGAATAACGAAAATATCTATATACATAAACAAACAGGGAAAACCAACAAAGAACTAAGCTAAACTAAACAGATAATAACAAAACAAGGTAAGGGAATATATACAAAGGAATAATACGTAAATATATACAAAATAAACAAAGAAACAAACAAGAACTAAACGTGACTAGAAATATACAAGAAATAAAGGGAACTAGAAATAAACAAGAAATAAGCAGAGCGTGACGAAACCGTGAATAAACAATAGCTAACGTGGCGAGACAAAACGACAGAGGAAGGTGCAAAGACCGACAGCAAACGTAGACTAACAAGTACTATTTATACTAAACATGAAACAATGAACACCTGGGGAAACAGGTAACGAGGGGCGGAGCTACAAATTACACACACGTAATGGAAAAGTACAAGAGAAACACACTAGGAAACGGGGAAAACACAGGAAAACATAGCGAGGGCGTAACAGAAGCCCCTCCCTAAACGCGCAGCTCCCGAGGCGCGTAAAAACGAACCCCGGGGGCCGGCGGCGGGGAGAGGCCGGGAAACACAAGAGACGAGACCTGAGACTTAACATGGGGCAGAACAGGAGACTGGACTGAAGACCGGACAGGAAACTGGACAGAGAAAGGAGACTGAACCGGGGATGTGATTGGAGACTGGACATTGGGCGAGACAGGAGACTGGACAGGAAACTGGACAGGGGACGATGACTGGACGTGAGACATGACGGGTGACTGGACAGGACTAGACATGGGAACGGGAACAAAAACATTAACAGGAACAGACACGAAGACGGTGACAGGAACAGGCACAGAAAAACCAGACAAGACAGGAACCGGAACATAGACAGACACGGGGACCAGAACAGGAAGTGACATGGGGACCAGAACCACTTGGGGATGCCCAGGACTGGCTAAAGTCTGTGGGGTAGTCCATGGAGCCAGCCTGGGCAAAGTTCTTGGGCTGGAGTCCGGGGGCCTTGGGGCAGACCTGGGCACACGGGGCTTGGGGCGAAACTTAGTCCTGGGTGCCGGGATAGGCGTGGGTGTGGTGACGGGCCTCGCTGGCATCGCGACGGCTTGGGCAGCAGAAGCTGGAGGCGCGGCGACTCGGGCAGCAGGAGCTGGAGGCGCGGCGACTCGGGCAGCAGGAGCTGGAGGCGCGGCGACTCGGGCAGCAGGAGCTGGAGGCGCGGCGACTCGGGCAGCAGGAGCTGGAGGCGCGGCGACTCGGGCAGCAGGAGCTGGAGGCGCGGCGACTCGGGCAGCAGGAGCTGGAGGCGCGGCGACTGGGGCAGCAGGAGCTGGCGGCGCGGCGACTCGGGCAGCAGGAGCTGGCGGCGCGGCGTCTCGGGCAGCAGGAGCTGGCGGCGCGGCGTCTCGGGCAGCAGGAGCTGGCGGCGCGGCGTCTCGGGCAGCAGGAGCTGGCGGCGCGGCGTCTCGGGCAGCAGGAGCTGGCGGCGCGGCGTCTCGGGCAGCAGGAGCTGGCGGCGCGGCGTCTCGGGCAGCAGGAGCTGGCGGCGCGGCGTCTCGGGCAGCAGGAGCTGGCGGCGCGGCGTCTCGGGCAGCAGGAGCTGGCGGCGCGGCGTCTCGGGCAGCAGGAGCTGGCGGCGCGGCGTCTCGGGCAGCAGGAGCTGGCGGCGCGGCGTCTCGGGCAGCAGGAGCTGGCGGCGCGGCGACTCGGGCAGCAGGAGCTGGCGGCGCGGCGACTCGGACAGCAGGCGCTGGCGGCGTGACGACGAGCATCGCTGGCGTCGGCGCTGGAGCGGTAGGCACCGCTGGCATAGGAGCATGGACGGTGGCCACTGCTGGCATCGGCACATGGGCAGTGGACACCGCTGGCACAGGAACATGGACGGTGTCTGGCACCGCTGGCATCGGCACATGGGCGGTGGGCACCGCTGGCACAGGAACATGGACAGTGTCTGGCACCGCTGGCATCGTAGCAGGAGCAGTGGGCACCGCTGGCATCGTAGCATGGGCGGTGGGCACCGCTGGCACAGAAACATTGGCGGTGGGCACCGCTGGCACAGAAACATTGGCGGTGGCGGGCACCGCTGGCACAGAAACATTGGCGGTGGCGGGCACCGCTGACACAGGAACAGACTTGGACCCTTGGGCTGTAGGTGTCTGTGTGACGACTCGGGCTGCTGAAGACTGCACGGAGACTTGACTTAATTTCACCGCAGCGTATTCAGGTTCCGGGGTGGCAGTAGCAGTACAGTGTAGCGCCGTTGTCATGGGAACCCCGGAGCGAAGATCTGCTGCCGCTGCGGGTGACTGGAAGCGCTGCTCGGCGGCCGCCGTGGAAGCTGGGTCTGCAGCCGTAGAAGATGCGGGCGCCGTAGCAGCCAGAGAAACTTGACCCGTGGAAGCAGGAGATGCTAACTGCGTTAGCCGCGTAGCCGTGGGGATGCCTGGAGCTGCAGCCGCTGGAGAAGCTAGCTGCGTTAGCCGCGTAGCCGTGGTGATGCCTGGAGCTGCAGCCGCTGGAGATGCTAGCTGCGTTAGCCGCGTAGCCGTGGGGAAGCCTCGAGCTGCAGCCGCCGGAGGAGCTAGCTGGTTAGCCTCAGAAGCTAGCTGCGGAGCCGACGAGGTGGAGCGCGCCCTGGGAGGCGGGTGGAGGATAGCCTCCGCAAGCGGCGGCAAGCGGGCTCTCATCGGACAGTACAACTCGTCCTCCGAACTGGACGCGGCTGCGAGGAGGTCCACGTAATCCCAGAAATAGTCCTCACAGTCCGCGTTTCTGCCCGCCTTGCCTACCTCGCGGTTCGGAGCGTGGCCGATGGCCCCAACCGTTAGCCCCCCCCCCCCCAAGAAAATCCTCCGAATTTTGGGACCTCTTAGAACGCCTAGCCCGAGGCCTTCTCCGGCCTCGAGGCCTCGGGTTTTCCTGCGCCGAGGTCCCAAAGGGGGCATGACGGATGGCCAGCCCGGATCCAACCCAAGGGTTTCCCGCATAAACGTCCATTGCGGTCGGTCTTTCTGTAACGCGTGGTGAGATGGGAGGCGGACGTTTAAACGGGTAAGACATGACTTTATTAAATAACAAATAAACAAGTAAACAAAACAGGGGAATAACGAAAATATCTATATACATAAACAAACAGGGAAAACCAACAAAGAACTAAGCTAAACTAAACAGATAATAACAAAACAAGGTAAGGGAATATATACAAAGGAATAATACGTAAATATATACAAAATAAACAAAGAAACAAACAAGAACTAAACGTGACTAGAAATATACAAGAAATAAAGGGAACTAGAAATAAACAAGAAACAAGCAGAGCGTGACGAAACCGTGAATAAACAATAGCTAACGTGGCGAGACAAAACGACAGAGGAAGGTGCAAACGTAGACTAACAAGTACTATTTATACTAAACATGAAACAATGAACACCTGGGGAAACAGGTAACGAGGGGCGGAGCTACAAATTACACACACGTAATGGAAAAGTACAAGAGAAACACACTAGGAAACGGGGAAAACACAGGAAAACATAGCGAGGGCGTAACACTAGGATGGTGGTAGGAGAACTTGGTCAGTGACGTATGTTGACATAGCAATGCTTCATCAATTTAAGTTAATACAAAAACAGGGTACTATGTTAATATTTTAAACTACTGTATATAATGTACATACTTGTGCCATATAAAAAAATGTAGGTAAATATACAAATGTATGCAAATGTATGACATTGATAAAGATGACTATTTTGTTTTTCTTTTTTCTTACATTGGAAAGTCCATGTAGCTTGAGTTGATATTGCCTTTTAATTCATGTTAACATTTCTTGAATCGATAATATATTTTTTCAATTGTTTGGAAAGGTCATTGCAGATTTATTTCAGTGGTATATTCATAAGGTTTTATGCTGTATATTGTGGTTTTCTTTGAATATATGAATGCGATTTATTTCTGGATATTACACAAGTGGAAGATCATGAATTTAGCATAGAGAGCTCTGTGCTTATATAAGGAATGGTGAACATGATGACTGTTACTTAGCATGTGTGAGAATAGCAGACAGTCACATGGTGTGTGTATATAGTATGTTTATTTTATAGGAATGGTGTGTGTGATGATGTTCGTTTGAGGATGTTTTTAAGAGTAGAACAGATTAGCACTTTTACTGTTTAAAAATGTTGACCATGTTTCTCTCTCTGTCTGTGTGTCTGTCAGTGTATGCCTCTGTCAGTCTGTACCTGCTGGCACAACGGCCAGGAACACTCATCCTGTATGATGATGTCATCCAGGTGTTTCATGGCTCTCCGGGTAAGAAATGCTAATGATGATAATGCTGCTGATTAGTATTAATAATACACTGCCGGTCAAAAGTTTTAAAACACCCCCAGATTTTTTCAATTTTTTTTGCCATTTAAGCTACAGATCCAGTGAATAATCTGAATATAAACATTAGCAGCAACTTGCCAGGGGTTTTAAAGAAAAACATTGCATACAATGTTGCATATAATGTATGTTGTAAAAATAGGGGGGGTGGTGCTTTTTTCATCATAAAAACAAAAAAACCCCAGAAACATAGAGAACTATGTACAGGGGTTGGACAATGAAACTAAAACACCTGTCATGTTAGTCTGGGAGGTTTAATGGCTAAATTGGACCAGCCTGGTTGCTAATCTTCATTAATTGCACATTGCACCAGTAAGAGCAGAGTGTGAAGGGTCAATTAGCAGGAGAAGAGCACAGTTTTGCTCAACTTGGCCAACCGGGCATCTCACCACATGTTAGAGAGATAGAGAGAGAGAGAACAGAAAAAGGGATTGATGAAGCCAAAAAGTGGTGAGTACTGTTGTCTACACATTCAAAAGACTCCTGAAAACAGGAAGTGTTCTGGCTGATCCACATGGCATTGTTAATGGCAGCTTAACAATGAACAGAAGCCCTATCTGGACGGGATTAGTTTCTCAGGGGGTCCTGGGGTAATTTTCTCTTGTATGGGGGGTCCTCTGAGATTTTATTCCTGTCCAGAATGACCATGTATGTGTTTTTCTCGGACGACCTCTGAGAAAATTACAGGCTGCATTATCTACTGTTTTTCGCTGAACTCTGTGGTTGTGAGGTAATATTAGTCCTGTCCGGACTCACATCTCAACACCTCGTGTTTAATAAAATAGCTATTTGTCCACTGTGAAGCACCGTAATTACACTTTGGGTGCACGTTTCCACGGAGAGCCACGCAAACACAACAAGCGAGTGGAAATGGAGGAGCTACTGAACATGAAGTCATGTGACTGAGAAAGCCCAAACAAAAACTCATTGGTCCTCCAGTTTTTCAATTGCAGTCCAGATGAGTAGAAGTGTGAAGTATATTTTTCATACGCGTCCCCCTGAGAAACTAATCCCATCCGAATAGGGCTAAAGTCTCAGTTTCAGCAGTGAAAATAAGAGTTCTGATAGGTGCAATAATAAAGTAATTGCTAAGATGATAAAAAAACAACTACTGGAAAACAAAAAATAGGGATGTTCTAAAACTTTATTTAAACCTGTATTTATTTGCTGTTAAGGTCTTAGCGGTTCATGCAAACCTGCTCAACTCTCTCTCTCTTTTTCTCTCTCACACACACATTCACTTACACTGACACACATACACACATTCATTTAGCCTTTAGCTGTGCACCATCCAGACACTACCATTTCTTGCTCCTGTTGCCATAGCAACAGCAGCAGTATTGTTTCTGTTGTTAACCTTTTTTTGGCCTCACACTTTAATAAATATTCTACCCAAAATATCATGTGTTTTTTCAGTTTTAACCAAAATGCCTAGAATTAGTAAGTATCAGTAGTGTGCATCTGTTCATACTGGCATATAACGTTGGGATGATTACAAACACGTACCATTGGAGAACCACTGCTTATGTCAGGTTATTTGACACAGTTTTTAATGTTTATCTTATTCTATAACAACATTTTTTTTTTGTCCTGCAGGTGGGCGGAGCCAGCCATGGCTACATATTCCAAGGCGGAGCTTACAGTTGAACTCCTCCTTTTCTGAGTTGACTGCAGTCTTGACCACTGCCAGGGATTTTAGTGAGATCAATGCCTTTCCCTACCTCCTAGCCCTGGAGCCTAACAACACAGGTAATACACCAGAGTGGGAGAGCCATCACTGTTCAGAAAAAAACCCTGATGACAGTAAATGTCTATTTTTCCATATTTTATTTAATTGTTTGAGAATCGTAATCAGAGTGAAATGTAAATTTAAAAAATATTTTTCAATAATAAATTATGTCAATAACATTATGTCAGTGTGGTTTTTTGGAAATGATTTTTTGATGATATGTGTGCTCCACTTTGTGTATGTATTTGTAGGTGGTGAAAGCAGCTGGACTGATCTAACAGCAGTAGCAGCGGTCAGTGCTCAGCTCTTTGACCGTGAGGGCAATGCGGTTCAGGTTACTGAGCACATTCATGTTTCTGTTCCTCTGCCCTCTGACACACGGGTCCGATCACCCACCAGCGTGCCTGTGTGGGTGTATGACACTAAGACAGGTACACACACACACACACACACACACACACATATGAACACACCATATCATACATACTGTTGCAGTCATGATTTGATAACAGTCAATGATCACATTCATCGCTACTAGGGGTGTCACGATTTCGATATTTCATCGAAATCCATCGAAATTATGTCATGGTCTTGAGCATCGAAGTCAAAAAGAGGATTGATGTTTAACTGTTATAGTAGGATAGAGTTCAGTTTGTTAAGGCTCTAATTGTTCTATTATTTTTTACATGACTGTTCCAGTATTTTTTTTATTATTTATTTTGTTACGTGCACACTGCTGCTACCAAAAAAAGCCACTAGATGGCATTACATATATATCTTAATTAAATTATTTAAATTTGACCATTAGTGTCTCTAGTGTTGTGTTACAGATCACTTGTATCACTTTGCATCAAAGCCCACCTTTTGAAATAAGATATTGTAAATTTGATTATTAAAACAATGAATGACCATATACTAATCTAAAACTGGCATAGACCTCTCTGCTGTAAAAAAAAGAAAATCGAGAATCGAATCGAATTGTGACCCTAAAATCGGAAATAAAATCGAATCGAGGATTTAGAGAATAGTGACACCCCTAATTGCTACACTACTTCTGAGAAATTGTGGACAGTAAGGCGCCATCAAGTCAACAATATCTACATCCAGTCACTCACTGTTCACTCAGTACTGTTTTGAAAAAAGATCATATTAAAGCATGTAATGATGAATCTCTGTCCTAGATCTACTTTAGCTTAAAACACAGCATCAAAATGAAATCCAACATCTTGTTTATTGGTTCTTTATTGAAACACTATCTGTGTGCTATGGTTAACACTTTTACTATCTGGTACCAGAGGCAGACTAAAAACAGATGAGAAATCTATTTATAACCTAAAACATAGTTTCTACACTGCCCTCTGGTGGGTAGTCTGGTTTCAAATTTTTTGGATTTTTAGGATAATAACATCTATCAAGAGAATGAAGCTATTTCACACTTAAAAATCATAATTTACTATTTAATCTGAGTGTTTAGACCTAATTATCATCATTATAATCTTCTTATCTGCTAGGTCCAGTTCAGGGTTGATTATGGTAATCCTTGGTGGATGCTCAGGTACCATCTTTTTTGCACTATAAGACGCACCGAATTATAAGTTGCTCTTCCATTTATGTACAGTAACCTTAGATTTCCAGATTTCCACTAAGCAGTGCTAGCCGGGGTTAGCAGCAGGCTACAGGACGATAATTCTAACCTCTAAACGGCAAAAGAGCTAGCTCTTAGCGTGGTTAGCGACTAATGCTAATACTACTCCAGTCTCGAGCCTTGGTTCTAGAGAACTAAATTGAAACTCCTGTATAAAGCTGTACTTCAGCAGTGTGGCTTTACTGCTCCTTACAATCCTTATAAGGCACACTTTTTTGTTGGGAAAATTAAAGAATTTTCAGTGTGCCTTATAGTGTAAAAAGTATGGTACTCTTAATCCCTTCTGTTGGGTTCTGGGTCTCATTCTGTTTGGTACCGCTTTTATGATCAACAAACCACCTCATCGCAAAGGAGGAACGCCTCTTCTCTCAGCCTCTTCCTGATATTAGAGCTCCTTTTTACAATTTCAGAGTGAGCCCAGCTTCTATCTGGGCTCATAAGTGTTCTTTAGTCATTACCCAGATTTCCTGCCCATATTTAGAACTGGGATGTCTTCAAATACAAATAAATGTGCTTGTTCAGTGCTGCAGTTTACATAGTTTACACAGCATATATAAGCAGTATTGGACATGGGCAGATCTAAAGAGTCAGGACTCCCTTTTAAACACCTCACATTAATATGTACCACAAAAGCATACTGTCTGTACTAGTTCAGCAACCTGACACGAAAATGTTAGTATGTTCACACCCTCAGTGTTCACTGTTTTCCCTAATGCTCATAAAAAATACAGAAGCTGTCTAATCACAGCACTTACTGCTGATTTCCTGTGACAATCTGAAGCTGTGGCTGTCATTCAGAATGCTTTTGTCTTTTGCAGGCCTGTGGGTGAGGAATGGGACAGGCTACATTAAGAGAGATGGAGCTCATCTCACATTGGACTTCATGGCCTCACGGCTTGGCTATTGGATTGCAGCCTTCCCCTCTTCATCAGGTAATATGCACTCAATAACATGTCCTTTCTTGGATATTCAACTTGAAGCCCTTCCAATGAACAACCATTTATTGCCATTTTTTCTTTGTATTGTGATTTGTATTTAAATTACATTACATTACATTACATTACATTTGGCAGGCGCTTTTGTCCAAAGCGACTTACAATAGTGAAGTACAAAAGTAATAGAAGTTAAAGGTAACAACATCTTTAGAAAGGGCCTAAAGGAGGTCGAAGGGAAATAATAGAATCGAGGAGTGAAGGAGGAAAAGAAGGAGATGAGGTTAGAAGTAGTTAGTTAGTTAGGAGCATTAGGAGAGTAAGTGCATTTTGAAGAGCTCTGTCTTCAGGAGTTTATTAAAGATAGCGAGAGATTCTCCTGATCTGGTAGTGGAAGGCAGTTTGTTCCACCATTGGGGAACTCTGTATGAGAACAGTCTGGATTGCTTTGTGTGAATGTTTGTTTGGTAAAGCGAGGCGACGTTCATTGGAGGAGCGCAGCGGCCGGGAGGTAGCGTAAGCCTTCAGGAGTGAGTGCAGGTAGGAAGGAGCTGTTCTGTCATCACCTTGTAGTTGCTCGATCCTGCCGCTTTGCGCTGTATGACATCAGAAATTAAATTGTGCCTCTTTTAGACTTATATTTATTCAGTCATGAAGGCACTTAAAATAAAATAATATGGTGGCCATATTATTGTCACTGTGGCCTGTGATATATTGTTATTCATTGAAAGGGCTTACTTGTTGGAATTTGAGCAAGGCCCAATAGTGGGTGCCAGAAGGATGCATAATATCACGTGTGTACTGGGAAAATACCATAGTAGTCATTACCCCCGACTGTTGACAGTGCAGTGGGTGGTAATGATTGTGACTAGCAGAGTCTGGCTAGAATTGTACATGCACACAGACAAGCGTTTCTAGAAAAATCACATCCACCTTCAATGCAGGAGTCCCTCCATGCTTATTCATTAGCTTCACTGGACAAGATACAAGATTGCTCCTGTACCATGACATGTGGCATGTCTGTTATGGCATCTTAGCTATCCTTAACCACTACAGGGAATCTTCCATTAACAGCATCTCTGACCAGACTTCTCTCTGACTGTTTTGCATATTAGGGCCAGGTTTGTCTCATCCAGGCCTGAGGGATATTACAGCCTACCATACTCTTTTCCTGCTGTCCATATTGGGATCTCTGGCTCTTCTTGTACTGGTATTGCTCTGCGTCCTCCTCTACTATTGCAGGTCTGTGAATGTGGTTCGTCATTTTTGTTTTAATGCATTTGCTACCCTTTTGGGGTTTGATTGAAGGACAATCCAACAATCCAACACTTTTGTCTTTCTCTCTCTCTCAATCTGTTACAGACGAAGATGTCTAAAGCCTCGGCGGCAGCAAAAGCAAGTCCAAGCCTCATCTGCTCTGAGTGGCGCTAAACGAGACCAAGGCACCTCAACGTCTCGTCTCAACCTCATCTGTGGTGGTCATGCTGAACCTGCTGCTTCCAATGGCGATCTGGATGCCAGTAAACCTGACGCTTCACCGTCTCGTGAATACAAAAGTGCAAGGGAAGAGTTCTCCAAACACGTACCGGCACACAAACTCCGGCATTCGTCCAAGAGCAAACAGTCAAAAGGTGCCCAGCGGGGAGGCGAAAGCTTTCCCATGAAGGTCCATCGTTCCACAGACACAGGCAACCATGACAGCACTCTTATTCATGATGAGTACGGGCGTAAGTACAGCTCAGATGACAAGGATCACGAGTACCGTCGCAGACATGTTGTCAATGACAATCGCGGATACACGGCGGACCCGCCTTCTCCAGCCATGCCAGACAAGCCCCCTGAGTACTCTCAGGTCTCCCAAGGCCCAGACCTCCTTGCTCGTCCAACATCACTCAACACACAACCCGGACAGATCATATTCTGCAGCTCTTTAGATCAAATGACAGAGAACATGTATCGCAGCATGGTCCCAACCTTGGTTATCCCAGCGCACTACATGCGCCTGTCGTCTGAGTTCAATGCCGCTGAAGGTGGGAAGGATGGCCAGAGCCAAGCTGATAGGGAGAACCAGGGAGGTGCGGGTAACGGTGTCAGCGGTGGACTCCAGAACCAAGGCTCAGGTCAGATGCAAGCCCAGCCAGGGGTGGGGTCGCCAGCTAGCTCTGAAGAGAACATGTGGGCGTCTGGAGGTCCGTCAGCCCCCGTCCACATCCCGGTGCTCTTTAATGACTCCACTATGGCTCAGATGAATGGAGAACTTCATGCACTTACCGAGAAGAAGCTTCGAGAACTTGGCGTGAAACAGCACCCTCGTGCCTGGTTCATATCACTGGATGGACGTGCCAACGCTCACGTGCGGCACTCCTACATTGACGTTGGCACCGAGCTTGGCCACAGTGGAGCAAACAGCAGCAACCACAGTGCTCAAAGCACCCTCAGCGCCCCTGCTGGCAGCAGCAAGGATTGCAGTCCAGATACAGGCCTTCAGGATATCCCACATGAGCGCAAATCAGCCTCTGCGCGGAAGAGTAAAGAGGACCGGCACGGGAGTGGACGCAAAGGGCATGGAGGGAACAGTGTCAGCGGCGGGAAGCAGTATTCAAAACTGCCTTACCATGACCCCCTGGATCTCAGCGGTGGGGTCGGCCGCATGGGGGCAGGGTCACCCCTGGAAAATCCACTCACTCCCCTCCTGGATGATGGTCCCGAAGAGCCACGAGGGTCGTCGATGCCTAGACGGGGTCGCAGCCGAGGAAACAGCTCACGTAGCAGCAACAGCGAGACACAGCGTGACTCTGTCACCAGCCCAGAGGACGACAATGACCCAGACGACAAAGATGAGAACAAGAAAAGCCCATGGCAGCGTATTGAGGAACGGCCACTCATGGTGTTCCATCCCAAGAAGTAAAATAACCTGTAGGTGAAGATGAGACTTAAACACATTTCTCAAAGCTGAAATCAGCTTGGGCTTTGAGTTTAGATATCACGCTGCTGGATAATGTTTAGCTGAAGTCCATAATAACAAGCAACAAGTTACAGCCTTTTTACAGTGGGTACAAGGAAAACATATGCAGAGAATAAGCACAAGATGTCTTACCGGTCCAGAACAGGGGAATAGGAATCATCTGTTTACAATCAATTTTGGGGCATTTTCATCACAAAAATCACAAAATTACATCTTAAACTGTCTTAGTTCCTTCCCAGTTCAATGATTTGTGATGATATGTTTTTGAATAGTACCATGTCCACCGAAAAGGCTGATCAGTTTTTTGAAAGACTTTTTTTTGACTCGGATTCAAATCTGAAGGTGGCTTTGAGAGGTTTGAGAGACACGTTTATGAACTGTTACCTGAAAAGAAGGCCAGATTTTGCTATGACGAGGAGTTCCTTCAAAGGCATGGAAGTTGTGGATGGTCAGCAGTCAGATCCAGGCCACACTCTGACGTTCTTAATGCAGTATATCTGTACCAAAAAAAAAAAAACACAAACATTTTTTATTTCAGACAACCACTTTTCAACCATTTTTATATACATGTACGCAGCATCCCAATGCTAATAGATTACAGCATACAGTGTGCATCACTTTATTTATGCCTTTTACATTTTGTTTCTGTTTTTCTTGCCTGAACTGTGGTTCTTTGGCGGCAATAGTTTGTTGTTTTTTTCTTCAACAGCAAGATGTTACAACATAAACAGTGAATATCAAATATAGTATAGAAATATTATTCTAAACATTCCATTTCAAACATTCCGAATTACAGCACTTAAGATAACAGACTAGGATTTATATGGGTTTGTAGATTGTTTATTTGATAATTGTATTGAACATCTATATTTTGTGTTATTTTTTTAATGGTTGTGATTTAGTCATTCGGTCGTGGTTGAAGTCATCCCTCCTTTCTGACCTATGTCATGTTTTGCATTTCTTACATAAAGATGATTTCTTACTGAGCTGAACAGCACCTGTGTCCTCCTGAAATACTGTTCAGAGGGGAAGTATTGGATAGGAAATACTGATTCCTTATTAATAATGACTCTTTTCACAGTCTGCACTGACTGTGTTGAACAGTAGAGATGAATGTATGTTTCTTTATCCTGATGTAATTCTTTGTTAATCCTGTTAATCTGTCCCAAACTTTTTTCCATTAACACAAATAGATTTCGGATGTGGAGTTTAACGTTATAGAAAATGTTGGGATTCTGTGTATATGTATGATAGCATATATGTGCATGAGATACTGTATGTAGAATAGGATGACAGTTTGTTTTGGGACTGAAGAGTAAACACAGCCCTGTTTCTCATACAACTATAAAATAAATATAAAACTATAAAAGCAGGAGCCATTCTGAGGAGTAGGAAATGAGAACCAGATTGATATTTTTGTATCTGGGCCAGGATCATCTGATAAGGATGCAAACAATAGATGGACTCATGTTAAAGTTCTAAACAACCCTGACCTGCTTAAGTGGAAGCCAAGTAACACCATTGATTCCCTGATTAGAGATCAGGAGACTTTTGGTGCTGTTATCTTCTCTCTTTTTATACTGGTAGCTGTTAGCTGTCAGTGTTCTTTTTCTCTTTCTCTCTCTCTCTCTCTCTCTCTCTCTTTCTCTCTTTCTTTCTCTCTTACTCTACATATTAAATACTGCGTCTCGGTGCTGAAATTTTTAAACCCATATATCTTTTGCCCACGATAAACGTTTATATGACAATACAGCATGTGCATTCACTTTCGTAAGTGTAGTGCATAATTTGGTATGCTTCTAATATTCCTTGTTTTTAATGGCTTGTTACACCCCAGTCAAACTTTACACTTACAGTGCCCTCCATAATTATTGGCACCCCTGGTTAAGATGTGTTCTTTAGCTTCTCATAAATTGAGTTTTGTTCAAAATAATATAGGACCACGATGGAAAAAAAGAGTAAAATACAACCTTTAACTCAAGTGAATTTATTCAGTAGGAAAAAAATCCCACATTAAGAAATAATTATTTAACATCAAATCATGTGTGCCACAATTATTAGCACCCCTGATGTTAATACTTTGTACAACCCCCTTTTGCCAACAAAACAGCACCTAATCTTCTCCTGTAATGTTTCACAAGATGGGAGAATACAGAAAGAGGGATCTTTGACCATTCCTCTTTGCACATTCTCTCTAAATCATCCAACGACCTGGGTCCTCTCCTCTGCACTCTCCTCTTCAGCTCACCCCACAGGTTTTCAATGGGGTTGAGGTCTGGGGACTGAGATGGCCATGGGAGGAGCTTGATTCTGTGTGCGGTGAACCATTTCTGTGTAGATTTGGCCACATGTTTAGGGTCATTATCTTGCTGAAAGACCCAGTGACGACCCATCTTCAGCTTTCGGGCAGAAGCCACCAGATTTTGTTTTAAAATGTCCTGGTATTTTAGAGCATTCATGATGCCATGCACCCTAACAAGGTTCCCAGGGCCTTTAGAAGAGAAACAGGCCCACAGCATCACTGATCCCCCGCCGTATTTCACAGTGGGCATGAGGTGCTTTTCTGCATACTCAGCTCTTGTGTTACGCCAGACCCACTTAGAGCATTTGTTGCCAAAAAGCTCTATCTTTGTTTCATCTGACCAAAGCACACGGTCCCAGTTGAAGTCATAGTACCGCTTAGCAAACTCCAAACGTTTGCGTTTATGATTGTGAGTTAGAAATGGTTTCTTCCGTGCATGCCTCCCAAACAGCTTGTTGGCATGTAGATAGCGCCTGATGGTTGTTTTGGAGACTTTGTGACCCCAAGAAGCTACCATTTGTTGCAATTCTGTAACAGTGAGCTTTGGAGAACTTTTTATTTCTCTTATCATCCTCCTCACTGTGCGTGGTGGCAAAATAAACTTGCGTCCTCGTCCAGGCTTGTTTACCATTGTTCCAGTTGTTTTAAACTTCTTAATAATTCCTCTGACAGTAGATATGGACAGGTGTAGGCGAGTAGCGATTTTCTTGTAGCCATTGCCTGACTTGTGAAGGTCAACACACATCTGCCTCACTTGAATGGTATGTTCCTTTGTCTTTCCCATGTTGAAGATAAATGGCCTCTGTGTCACGTCATATTTATACCCCAGGGAAACAGGAAGTTGTGAATTACTAATTAAATGTTCCTACATACTCTGATCAACTTCGTAAACTACTGTAGAAGTGACAGAAATACTTTTATTAAATGTATTTCCTAAGAATTGTTAGGGGTGCCAATAATTGTGGAACAGGTGATTTTATGAAGAATAATTATTTCTTAGTCAGGGATTTTATTTCCCCCTTAAAATTTACTTGAGTTAAAGGTTGGACTTTACTTTTTTTTCCCCATCGTGGTCCTATATTATTTTGAACAAAACTCAATTTATGAGAAGCTTAAGAACACATCTTAACCAGGGGTGCCAATAATTATGGAGGGCACTGTATTTCATTACAATTTTCTATACCCTTACATTTATTAAAGTCATGCATTTTCTAGTTTAATGTAACTGGTAAAGTGCCATTGCTAAACGAAAGGCATCATTCACAACCTAGTGAAGTCAGTATTTAGCATGCTGGTGGCACTTCCAGCTTCACAGACATCACAGCAACAGTCTAATCGCAGAAGCACCTGTCATGCTGTTTATTTGTTTTTGATACTGTTATCTTTGTAAACATAGTAAAGAAGTAGTCTATAAAGAAATTATGACGAGGCCTACTCAGTCTTGAATACAGACTCCAAAGTAAGAAAATGACTTTAGAAGAAGAGAAAAAGAGGCACTAAATGCTTGAGCTGTTTTACAGTATGGTGTGATTGACCCCGAGAGTACTAGAAACCTAACAAACTCTTGAAATCTAATTGTGGCTTTAGGGCCGTGTCTCAAATCAACCCCTACTTCTTATTAGTTATTTATATACATAAAAATTGACTTAACTTATGAACACACAACATTTTAGCAGCTGCTAGCTAACTGCTGATAGCTAACCGCTGATGTCTAACAAAATACTATATGTTTTACCATTTAAAGAACAAAGGAAAAGCTTGAGTTTGACTGTCTGGAACCAAAGAAAGGAGTGCAGTACCCTTCTCATATACTAGAATATAATACAATAAAATAGGATATAATAAAATAGAATATTTAAGCAATGGCAGAAAAAAGCCATAGATCTGGAGAAAAGGTGGCTTAATCACAGTCAAAGCACAAGAACACTATAGATATTAGAGTCTTATATTTCACTGTAAAATGGTAATTTTACACTGCACAATCTGAACTCTCCTGTTACCTACCGAGAACACATTTCATCGCTTTGAACTGCAAATAATGGTTGGGCCTGAAACACAAGAAAAGCTGACTTGATGCCTTGATGCTACACTATTTCACTTAGAAAGCAGTGTAATTATAAATGTCTTTGTATCTAAATCCAAAGTACATCCTGACTTTGCCAGTGTATGAGCAGCTTCCTGCTAGATATTTATGTTAAGCTTTGTTATCATTGGTCATTGACGTTTTTCACTTAGTAAAACAGAAGTCTAGATTACTAAACTTCGATTCAGACATGGAATTGGTGCTCTCCTGCCTCAGAATTCTGTCTAAGTATTGACAGCATTGTCTTCTTATGATTTATAATTAACCAGTGTGTGTTATTGGCATTAGAAGACATTGAGAAAAAAAATGGAAATAGCTGATACTGGATTACAATAGCACATGGAATAGATCACTGGATCAAATCAGGACATCTTTAGTAAAATATATGATCTCATCATATTAAGCAGCTCACAGTGAAGCTTTCTCAGCCCCTGTAACCCTATGATCATTATTTAGCTAGTATTTCTAAAGCAGAAAGTAATATACATTATTTAGTATCCATTTTATCCATTTAGTATCCATTTCTTGTGACACCCCACATGGCTCTATTTTAGGGTAAATGAAAATGATATTATTAATGACATTAATGCAGTTATGAGAGTGAACCATTGTGGGCTTATATACAGGGTCAATCGAGTTAATATGATACTGAGATCTACTTTATTTCTCTAGAGAAAAGAAAAGACAAGGGAAATAGCTGAATTTCCAGTGTACTCAAAAGGGTTGATTTGAGACACACGTTTGGTTTCTTCAGTCACTTTGAGCATGCTGTTAATCCTCCGTAACGTTTACATACTCTCTGTGAATACAGAGTCTGTAAATTATCCTAAGAGCAAAGGGGCTCTCTCTTAATCAAAGCCATTCTCTTTTTCTGTCATTTCTATTAACTATCCATAGGAACGGAAACTGTCACTGGACATATCAGTAAGCCTTTGTCAGTGTATATTACTAATGTGATGTGGTTACAAGTGCTCTAAGAAACCATTATGTTTGTGTAAATATTTCTCTGCTTAATCTGGAGTCAGTTAAGCTGGCGTCAGTTTTCAACCGATTGTGCACATTCCTGAATTGTTGGCTAAATCAGTCTTTAAATTGGGTCCGTTTTATTTCGGTGGGGTAAAATCTGTTCATTCAAGGCGGATGATGTGTTTCTTTTAATTCACGTGTGCAGTCTCAGCTACGAAAAAAGCCAACACTCAATGCTTTGTGTGTTAACCATTTCGTTCAGATAAAAGGTAATTGAATTGTTTGCACAAAAAAAGAGATCAATTTGATTGTGAACCTTCTTCCAAAAGAGAATAAACTTGTTTACATATTGATTTTACTCATTTGTCAAGTGGTATTTTCATACTCAACATTTTCACTCACATAACACTTTATTAAAAGCACTAATAGAGTGTAAAACAGCTCTCAAAACAAGCTCAAGAGAGGGAGGGTCGTCATCCAACCATCCAGATAATGGGAGAGACCAATTGTGCTCTGTATGACTCTTGGACCAGCAACATATGGTTGTGGCATTCTTGCAGTCTATTGACCTTGAAGCCTGTTAAATAATTAGGAGACTGTTAATAAATTAATAAATGTGGTGTGCTGGATAAGGAAACTGGAATTGGGAACCCCAGTCTTCCCCAGGCAGGTTATACTACACAGATATTTGTAAATAAATATAGGGAGCTCACTGTTGCCATTCACAGACAAATACAGGCCTTCTTTTTAATATTGAAAACCTCCAGTGAACCTACACTTGTGTTTTGAGTTGATATTTTCTTAAGTACCAAATATGCTCCTTGGTGTATTAAAAATAATTTTTTATGGATAAAACCTTTTCACAACACTATAAAACAATGTGTCAGACAATAGTCAGCATAATAGTGTTAATAACTGTGATACACAAATATCTGTAACATACAAATATCTGGTTCCTGAAATAAAAAGCATTGGCCAGCTGAAGCCAGTCAAAGTGGTTGACCAGCATGACCAAACATGCATATGCAACATACAAGAGTTGGTTACTAAGGAAACTTACAGGTATAAATCCAGTACTTTTACAACTCAATAGCTTGAGTTGATATTTCCACTTCTACAGAAGTATGTTTAAACCCTGGTATCTATACTTCTACCTGAGTAATGAATGTAACTACTTCTGACATCTTTGTTTACGAACAAGTTAGCTAAACAAATTAAAAAAAACAAAATGTGAAAATAAAAATTTCAGGAAATAATTTAATTTTATTGTTTGCATACAGTTGGTTAAAAGCTAAAACGTAAGGCAAATACATATTATATTTGTTTCTGAATTTACACTGGGCTGTGTAGTCTCTCTGCGTTGGCATATATATACATGTGTAATATTGGATATCGGCATTGGTCTAGAAATCCCACATCGGTGCATCTCTAAATGTCACCCTTTAAGCTCAATAACCTAGCTATATTTCTAAAATTTAAAATGTACATCAAGTCCCTAAAATGAATGAAATCTACAAGTGCTAAAGATATTTATACATTACTAGAAAACTACCCCACTAGTGAAGTGACCTTATATATTTTTTATTGCCAGAAACAGTAAACTGAAAAGAACATTACAAAAGAATTGTGCAGTAAAAATATAGAGAAAAAAAGGAGCTCACCTGTGCTTAATTCCTGATTGAAGTGGTAAAAAAATAACCAGTGAGTTGTTTGGCCAGGTGGCTCATACAGCTCTGGAAAAAATGAAGAGACCACTTCAGTTACTGAATCAATTTTTCTGATTTTGCTATTTATAGGTAAATGTTTTAAAAAAGTAAAATGAACTGTTTTATTCTATAAACTACAGACAACATTTCTCCCAAATTCCATTTAGAGCATTTATTTGCAGAAAATGAGAAATGGCTGAAATAAAAAAAGAAACAGAGCTTTTGGACCTTAAATAATGCAGAAAAAACAAGTTTATATTCATAAAGTTTTAGGAGTTCAAAAATCAATATTTGGTGCAATAACCCTGATTTTTTAATCACAGATTGCATGCATTTTGGCATGTTCTCCTGCACCAGTCTTACACACTGCTTTTGGATAACTTTATTTCACTCCTGGTGCAAAAATTCAAGCAGTTCAGTTTGGTTTGATGGTTTGTGATCATCCATCTTCCTCTTGATTATATTCCATAGGTTTTCAATTTGGTAAAATCAAAGAAACTAAATTCTTAAGTTGTCTCTTATTTTTTTCCAGAGCTCTATATCGGCCAATTAGCAATTGGCATTGTTTTAATATAGCATACAGTTTATGTGAGACGGTTTTGTTTTACGAAGAGATAACTGTGTTCAGTGTTTTTAAAGCGCCTTTTTAAAGTGTTAAACGTGTGTAAAGTGTAAATATTGTGCTCAGCATTGTCATTTTTTATAAAGCAGAATCTGGACCGACACGTCTCTCCAATCCACCGAGTGGCAGCAGAGGAGCGCCTGTAATCCCCTCACTGACACACCGGGCTTCTGCGCTGTAGTTCCTCTTCAGGAAGGGTTTTTATTAGAATCGCCGGGTTTCGCTCATCTCTGAGTCTAAAGGCTGCAGGTCGTGCTGAGAGGAGAGAGAGAGAGAGAGAGAGAGAGAGAGAGAGAAGCCACAGTTAAAATGAGCTCCTAAAATACTTTCAAATTTGGGTCTTAAAGTGAGACAAACAGAAGAAATAACTTTAAAAGTTTAATTATAAAACATCTAGGAAACATTTTTTGAAGTTTATCTGCGATTTCCAGGTAAAATTTTTGAAATATCAGCAGAAAGAGGAAGCTAACGCGGTGCAGAGCCACAGAGAGGAGCAGAGCTAGCTAAACCTGAAGTTTAGCACACACGAGCCGGACTGAGACCAGCGGAGTGAATACAGCGCCGGAGAGAGAGAGAGAGAGAGAGGTAGGAGTACCCGCTGAAACTCCTGCAATTACTGCGGATAAAGTTATAAAAAACGCTAAAACTAGCCACTAGCATCTCAGGCTAACCGCTAAGCTCCAGACGCAGCCGTTAAAAACTGCTACATTGCTGAGTTGCCATGGAGACCGGGCTCGCGCCGTGCAGAGAGGTCACGTACCCGGAGAAGTGCAGGAGCGCCCAAGCCAAGAAAAAGCACAAGGAGCAGATCCTGCAGCAGAACCCTGACACCCTGTACGCAGACTACATCCACCTACACAGCAAGAGGGTGAAGAACAACCTGATCTTCCACACCACCGCCCTGTCCGCCTGGAGATCTGCTATCTGCAGCCACTACCAGTTCATCTTTAAAGAGGGGATCGGCAGAGGGGGCAGGATCACCGTCTGTACTGACGAACACCTGGACACTGATAACCCCGTCCTGACCATCACCTACTACACTAAAGGTACAGTGTTAGTGCAGGGCAACGAGCTCAGCCTCAACTCCTTCCAGCAGAGTTTCCCCCAGCTGAAGACCCAGGTAGAGAGAGAGAGGTCCAGCACTGCTGAGGACTGTACTGATTCTGAGGAGGACGGTCCAGAAGCCCCGCCCCCCCCACAGTCCACCACAGCCCCGCCCCCATCCCCCTCTGACAAGCAGCTGAGAGAGAGTCTGGCTATGCTGGAGCTGGACTTTACTGAGTTTAAAGAACACACACAGGCCAGGCTCTCACACAACGACACCAGCAGCTCCTCCAGCCCCATCCAGCAGCTCAGAGAGGAGGTTCAACAAATACAGAGAGAGAGCCAGTCCAGCATCGCTGAGCTCAGAGACAACCTCAGAGAGCTACAGCAGGAAAACTACAGCCTGCGAGCACAGATAGCAAAACTAAAAGAAGAAGAAATAACAAAAGAAAGAGCTTTAACAACCCAGCTACAGGACATGATGGATCAGATCCAGAACATCAGACCCTGTGCCTCAGCCTCCACACAAACACCCCCAGACACAGACACCAGTAACACAAAACACACAGTTACCTCAAGTCCTCCCGGCTCAGACCTGCTCAGCCCCCCTCATCAGCCTGACCCACCTGATAAAAAGGATGATTCACTTCCAGACACCCAGAAACCTTCTGCTAAGCCCTCACCTCCCCCACAGCCCACTACTGCCACCTCAGCAAAACAGAGGCCTCATGTGGCGCTACTTATGGACTCCAACAGAAAGTTCCTCGACCCCCAGAAGCTCTTTCCTGGTCATACTGTAACAGCAAAACCCTGCAGCACCACTAGCCACGCCCACCAGCTTCTAAAGAAGGAGACCCTTGGATGCCCTCAGTGCATTATCATCCACACGGGCACTAATGACCTCCACACCAAGCGGAGCAACACTGCCGAGGCTGTACGGAAAGTGGCAGAGAGAGCCAGCGCAGAGTTCCCCGAGAGCCGTATCATCATCTCCACTCTGCTGGCACGCTCTGACACACCTCCACATGTCATCAACAGCCTGAACGCAGAGATCAGCAGAGGATGTGCCACACTACCCAACGTCCACCTGGCCTACCACCACTCCATCACACCCCGCGACATGTACGACGGGCTTCATCTCCACGAGGACGGCGTCCGGGTTTTTGCAAAAACCCTAAAAGATGCAGCCCTGGGACGCAACACGGTCACACCACACTTCACCCCGCCTGCAAGAGCCTTCAGACCACCCCCCCTATATATCCCAAGGTACACCCCACCCTCACCTGCGAGGCACAGCAGGCCCTGGGTTCCTCTTGCCCACCCTTCTGCTTCCACTTACCTACCTGCGTCCACACCCACCACAGCCCCACACTCACCTGCTGCTCCACACCCACCCACCAGGAAGGAGAAAACAAAGGCATCACCTGCAATGAAATCCCCCCCACGGCAAAGACCACAGAGCTACGCTGCTGCTGTGGCACAGCCCCCGCCACCCTTACCCAAAGCCCCCCCATCAGCTACAACTGAGCTTGGAGAGATAAAAGAGATGCTTTACACCCTGTGCACAAGACTGCTGGTAAAGTAAAAAAAAAAAAAAAAAAAAAATGTCTGTTTATAATAATACTAATATGTAGCAAATCACCTGTAAGAAAGAAAAAAAAAATATATATATATATATATAAATTGCACTGTTTAATACATGCACTGTTTATTATAACATAACTAAATTGCACTGTTCAATATATTTGATATAATAATATTTCTAAATAGCTTATACTGTACTGTTTACACTATATATATTTCTTACTTTATATATTTCTTCTGTTATGTCTCAAATAGACCTAATTGATATGTATTTTTATATTTGTTATTAATGCGCTCATTCTATATTAGTTGTTGGAACATTCAGGGTCTTTACTCCTCAGGGTTTGGTCTGAAGATTAGAGATCCTGAATTTATAAAGAACACTGTAGGTGTAGACATCCTTGTTCTCACAGAGACTTGGTGTCGTGAAGACATGTCCACCCACTGTCCCTCAGGCTACTGTGAGGTTATTGTGCCCTCAATCAAATTAAGCACAGTCCAGCGCGGCCGAGACTCTGGAGGTCTCTTGGTGTGGTTCAGGGAAGAACTGGCCAAACACATTACAACTGTTAAATTAGGAAAATCACACTGCTGGCTAAAACTCCATAAACAAATTGGCATATCAGAGACAGATACATACCTCTGTGCTGTCTACATTCCTCCAGCAGAATCCCCATATTATGATGAGGAGTACATCAGCAGCCTCCACACAGAGATCAGCCATTTCCAGGCCCAGGGAAATGTGCTGCTATGTGGAGATTTTAATGCAAGAACTGGATCTAAATTAGACTATGTAGATCCACAGGGCAACAAACATGTGTTTGGTCAGGGCTCTCCATACCTCACACCATCACTCAGAAGCAGAAACAGCCTGGACTGCTCAGTAAATAAGAGCGGTAAAGAGTTAGTGCATCTCTGTCGAGCCTTAGGTCTATACATGCTTAACGGCAGGATCAGAGGAGACTCTTTAGGGAGGTTCACGTATTGTTCAGCTCTTGGAGCTAGTGTAGTAGATTACGCCATTACTGACATGGATCCCTCCTCCTTCAACGCATTCACTGTCCGACAGCAAACCCCTCTATCAGACCACAACCAAATTAATGTGTACCTGAAATGGTCACATCCACCCAAACAAACAGCAGCAGAGTCCAGTAAGCTGTACACAGTCCACAGGACCTACAGATGGGCTCCAGATAGTGCAGACAAATTCATCCATGCACTTCAATCAGTTAATGTATCTAACAAAATCACTAACTTTATTAACACAGATTTTGAAAACAATAAGCAAAGTGTAAATCATGCTGTGAGTGAAATTAACAGCATTTTTCACATAGCATCTTCTATGGCTGAACTCCAAAAAATTAAACGGAAACCAGGCAAAAAAATGAAAAAGGAAAAATGGTATGATTACGAGTGCCAATCAATTCGAAAAGAATTAAGAAAATTATCAAATCTAAAACACAGACAACCAGAAGATCAGGACCTGAGAAAAAAATATTTTGATACTCTTAAACAATATAAACACTCAATCAGAACCAAAAAACTAAACTATACAAACAAAACTCTGAGAGACATAGAAGATTCTATTGAACACAACCAGTTCTGGGAGATGTGGAATAACTTGAGCAAAACAAAATCACAGGAAATACCCACACAAAATAGTGAAATGTGGAAAAATCATTTTGAAAATCTGTACAAAGAAATCTCAGAGAAAGATCTAAATTCCAATTACAATCTGATCACACAAAAATTACAGTCATTTGAATGTGCAATTAAAGACAACCAAAATCCTCTCGATTATCCAATTACACAGGTAGAATTGGCTCAAAAACTTAAATCATTAAAATCTAAAAAAGCCTGTGGTCCTGACAGCATCAGGAACGAGATGCTTAAAAACAGCACTCCTGATCTGCAGGAAGCAATGCTCAAATTATTCAACCTCGTCCTGAGTTCAGGCTGTTTTCCTGACATCTGGAGTCAAGGACTCATTACCCCAATCCATAAGAGTGGAGACAAATCAGATCCCAACAATTTCAGAGGCATCTGTGTGAGCAGTAATCTGGGGAAAGTGTTTAACAACATTTTAAATAACAGAATTCTGTCTTTCCTTACCGAACACGATGTCCTGAGCAAGAATCAGATTGGCTTCCTTCCAAATCACAGAACTACAGACCACATTTACACCCTACACACCCTAATTAACCAACACGTACATCAAACCAAAAATGGAAAAATCTTTGCCTGTTTTGTAGATTTTAAGAAGGCATTCGATTCTATTTGGCACAAAGGACTATATTATAAACTTCTGGAGAGTGGTGTAGGGGGTAAAGTTTATGACATCATTAAATCGATGTATTTGGAAAACAAATGTGGAGTAAGAATTGGAGACAAACATACAGAATTTTTCACTCAGAAAAGAGGAGTGAGACAGGGCTGCAGTCTGAGTCCAACACTCTTTAATATCTACATTAATGAGTTAGCGGTGCAGCTGGAACAGTCTGCAGCTCCTGGTCTCACTCTACAGGGTGGGGAGGTGAAGTTCCTGCTCTACGCAGACGACCTGGTGCTGCTGTCTCCCACTGCACAGGGGCTACAGCAGCACCTGGACCTGCTGGAGCAGTACTGCCAGAACTGGGCCCTGGCAGTAAACCTGAAAAAGACCAAAGTTATGATCTTCCAAAAGAAGCCCAGATGTCAGGAACACAGATACCAGTTCAGTCTGGGCAGCACCGCCCTAGAGCACACGATGCAGTACACTTACCTCGGCCTCATCATTAATGCATCCGGGAGCTTCAGTTCGGCAGTGAATGCACTAAAAGATAAAGCTCACAGAGCAATGTACGCCATCAGGAGAAAATTCTTCAATATTGACATTCCCATTCCAATCTGGTGTAAAGTATTCGACAGTGTGATCCAGCCCATTGCGCTGTACGGGAGTGAGGTATGGGGTCCACTCAGTCAGCACAGCTACACTAGATGGGACAAGCATCCAACAGAAGTCCTGCATGCAGAATTCTGTAGAATGATCCTAAAAGTCCAGAGAAAAACTCCAACCAACGCATGCAGGGCAGAATTAGGCCGATTTCCTCTGATCATCAACATCCAAAAACGAGCTCTAAATTTCTGGATGCACCTAAAGACGAGTCCCAGTGACACGCTGCAATTTAGGGCGTTACAGACCCAAGAACTGAACCCTGAAAAGAGCTCCCTCAGTCAGCTGGTCCTGAGGCTTATTAACTCTCTAACAGATACTAATAGACAGCAGCCTCAGCCCAGCACTGCTTTACCACCCAAACTCAACATCAGGCAAATCACCAAACACAGTCAGAGTGATTATCTGGAACATTGGCAAAAAGAAATCCAAACTCAAAACAAACTGGAATGCTATCGGGCCCTAAAAACAGAGTATAAATTAGAGGAATATCTCCTGACTGTCAGAGATAGAAAGCAGAGACAGATCCTGACCAAGTACAGACTCAGTGACCACAGACTGGCCGTAGAGACCGGCAGGTATAAACAGTCCTGGCTGCCCAGAGAGGAGAGACTGTGTGCTCACTGTTCGACAGGTGAGGTCGAGACGGAGATGCACTTCCTTCTACAGTGTGAAAAATTCAAAGAAACACGAAATTTCTTCATTAACAAATTTAATTATTTAATTCAAAATTTTGAAACATTTTCACTATTAGAAAAATTACGGATCACTCTGGGGGAGGGGCACACCGCCCCCCTCGCTGCCAAATACGTCAGTGCATGTCACAGCCTGAGAGACAGTGGGTAACACCTCAAAATGACCTCTAAAATCCTGGGGACCCCATCCCAGAGAAAATGATTATTATAATATAATTATAATTATTGATAAATGATATAATTATTATAATAGTCATAATTACTTTCTGTTATAAATGTTATTATGTCTGTTATGTATGTTCATATACCATTGTTGTTAATTGTTATAAGGCTTTGGCAACACTGTAATTCACAGTCATGCTAATAAAGCTACATTGAATTGAATTGAAAAATTGAGAGAGAGGGGGTCGAGCCCGTTTAAAACACACAGCTCAACAACACCGCCGCTTTGTAAGTTATAGCTAAGGCTAAAATCAGCTGTTTACACACATTTAAACACATTACAGAGCTTTAAATGACTAAAACACAGATTTACCGGCTGTATGCGGACTATAGAGCACATATACATGGTGTCTGACTGGATAGCTGCTTAGCTTAGCTCGGTTTAAACATATAAACACACACAGTGTGAGTTCAGTGAGGTGGAAAAGACTCAAGAAATGACTTAAACTCAGCCACACTGAGTGTAAGTCAGTTTATCTTACTTAGCTAGGTTAACTCATTCCTCCTGCACGTCGAGCTAGCTGCTCTGTGTGGTTATAATGTTTTTATATAATAATTTAAAAGTGTAATGTGTAAAAGAGTCCTCCGCTCTCTCTCACTCTCTCTCTCTCTCTCTGTGTTCAGTAGTTATATCAGAGAGTGCAGTTTTTCCATATGACCGCCAAACGGCGTCCTTCATCTACTCTCTGTGTACAGAGCCGGAGGAGATCTGCTGTTCTTGGCTGATTTTGTAGCTCCATGTCTGTCTCTGCTTTGTGTTTTCAGCATGTTTCTGGTAGGGCTGACTGGAGGGATAGCCTCAGGGAAGAGCACCGTGTCCTCTCAGCTGAGGGAGCTGGGCTGCCCTGTCATTGATGCAGATGTTGTGGCCAGAAAAGGTAGGTTAAGGACAGGAAGCTGTCACAGATGACCACTATGCCGGTCACAATAAAAATTATTGTTTTGGACACAATATTAGTCTTGGGGGGGGGGGAAAATGTTAAGACCATAAAATGTATGACCATTTTAGGCTACGGATAAAAAAAGAAGAAAAGATGGGTCAGGAACCGAAACAACGACCCTAAGCTCCTAAATCTTCCTACCAAAGAATGCTTAAAGGTCTCATTCCATTGTATTTTTATTCATTTTGTAATTTTTTTAAATGTATAGTTGTGGTCTCTAGTATGAATGAATGCCATGTGAGCTGTTTTTTGTAAAAAAAAAAAAAGAAAGAAAACAAAAGTGCTCCGGTGATCCGGTATAATGCTACTTTAGTCCGGTGGAGGAGTGGATGGTGAGAAATGATAGGATTTCAGCTCTAGCTCATGAATAATCATACATGCAAACATATCGCCTCTGATTGGCTAACAGCACTAAAAACGTTTTAAAATAGACATTTTTACACTAATAACAGTCTTTGCAATGTCATGCGTTACTTTACAACATGTGTAATGATGCCCTGCTAGGTGCAGTTCAGCCACTGACCTAGTCTTAGAGTCTCTGTAAAATGCGGAGACCCTATTTACTAAACCTAGTTACTTCCACAGAGGTGGGTAGTCCAGGTCCATGATGTATAAAAAATACATAAAGTAAAAATTGGCTGGGCCGCAGCAGAGCCGCCCAGGCAGTTGTAACAAAACCCTTAGGTGGATTGTTACGTCATGGACCTGGACTACCCTTTTCTGCTTACACATGATAGCTAACTGGCTAAGTAACTAGTGTAAACAGAACTGCTTTAAACATACACACCTACCTATCTCAACTTCACTGTTGGTGTTCCATAGACAAATTCGAACCATTTGTTCCTTAGCTCTAAATTACTGGGCAAAGCATATAACACTGATGTGTTATTTGCACAAATAACACAGGAACAAGTTGTTCTGCCATGCTCTTTCTAGGGCTGTTAGCTTCTATCTGACGAAACGTACCTGGCTGCCTGCCTGTCACCAGCACTGTCAAAGTGAGTCAAGGTGGGCGAGGCCAATACTAATTCACGAGTTGACGAGGACACAGTGCTTATCCCGATCAACTTGTTTTTTTTATATTTTCTTTTCCTGCTGCACACAATGGAGATTGAGGAACAGTTTTATGATCAGAGAAACCTGTTGTATTTTACAAAGAACAAGAAAAAAGTTGATTTTAGTGAAAGGACACCTTTAAAGAAGAATAAACGTGATGTTTGGAAATGTCCAAGGGTAATGTGGAAGGGCTTGAAGCAAGCAGTTAATGTAAGATTAAAATACCAAGCGTGTAAAATTCTGTCCTCACAACTGGTAAAAAACACTTTCCTAAAGTATAAAACACATTTTGGTTTATTTATCACTTTTTGTATACAAAATAATACTGCATGTGTTCTTGCATGGATTTAATGTCTTCAATATTAAATTTACAATGTAAAAAAAAAATCATACACAGAAAGAAAAAACATTGAAAGAAAAGAGTGTTCAAACCTTTGATTGGTACTGTATAGCAATTGGGTATCTGCGCTGTCCTCTACCCTGGATACCCGGTGATGCAGCATCAGCGGCAGTTGGAAAAAAGATGGTGGATGGTCTTTGTGGTTGTCTCAAAGTTGATAGGAATTTGGAAAATAATTAAATAATTTTGTCCAACTAGAGTGGGCATGATGTGTAAAAAATAAATTAAATAATTTTACACAGGGGATCATTTTAGTGGTGAAAACTCCCCTGCTGAAAATTCCAGCTCAAGACCATCTTTTGCTGGTAACAGTTGGATAGATTTAGTAGAGTTAGTCAAGGCCTTATTGCAGCTTTTAAAATGGGCTGTTATTAACTCGTATTGCAATATCAATACAAATACACTGCCTGGCCAAATAAAAAGTCACCACCTGGATATCAAGTAAAATCATGTAAATGATGTTGGATTAAAACTGCAGTTGGTCAGGTCTAGGTTCAGCAACAATATGTGCTGAAAGAATGAGGTCAGCTGACTACCTGAATATACTGAATATAGACCAGGTTATTCAACCAATGGATTTTTTCTTCCCTGATGATCACGGGCATATTCCAAGATGAGAATGTCAGGATTCATGGGGCTGGAATTGTGAAAGAGTGATTCAGGGAGCATGAGATCATCATTTTCACACATGGATTGTCCACCAGAGTCCAGACCATAACTCCATTGAGAATCTTTGGGATGTACTGGAAAAGTTTTCATTGTTCCATTGCCATTTTAACAGATGTGTTTGTAAAAGTGTGTGTGTGTGTGTGTGTGTGTGTGTTATGCGTGACAGTGGTGGAGCCACACAGTGCTGCGTACAGGCTGGTGGTGCAGCACTTTGGGCAAGAGGTGTTGCTGGAGAACGGAGAGATAGACAGACAGAAGCTGGGAAACATCATCTTCTCCAGCCCTGAGAAACGCAGGCTGCTCAACTCTATTACACACCCAGAGATCCACAGAGCCATGCTCAAACAGATCCTGCTCTACTTCATCCGAGGTTAGAAAACAACACACACACACACACACACCCACACACACTTGCTATCGCACTGTCTGCCTCATTCACAAAGAAACAGGTGTTGGAATCAGATACTGCTGTAGCTGGGACACACACGCATGCTTCCTTGCTGTTTCATTTGTGTGGAGACTGGCTCAGACACAGACTGCTGTTCTTTATTGAAAAATACAATACAGTACACACACACACCAAGGAAAAACATATAATTCCTTAGGTTACAGATTTTAAACATGCACACAGGCCTTTCTAATAAAACAGTGTGGCGGCTCTTTCAGCTGCATCTTTCAAGGCCTTTGTGTTCTGTTACATCTTACACTCAATACAATATTCATCAGTGTTTTTAGGATTAATGCCTTAAATCACATGCAGTGCAACGCTGTAGACGGTAATAAGTGCACATAGATAAGCTGCTTAATAACTTGGCTGTTTGTTACAGCGTAAATATCTTCTTCATACAGTTGTTTTTCTTTCACCCGCATGTGTCCTAGACACCATAAGGATAAGAATCTGATGGCACTGCTGCTTAGCACAACAGTCTATTTTCCAGATGTTCCTTTTAAAAGCTGTTAGTTACTCAGAAACGCAGAATGTGTTTTGTTAATTAAATGATGCTTCAGGTTATTATTTAATGACCTGTTTTTTCTTAGAACTGTCTGAGAGCTGCAAAGTTCTATCTGTTTATGGTGAGCAGAGCAGACATTCCTATCATGACTTATAAATAAAAAGTTCCAGTTTTATACACAGCTCTGGGAAAAATTAAGAGACCCCTTGAAAAAGGAATAAGTTTCTTTGATTTTACTAAATTAAAAACTTCTGGAATATAATCAAGAGGAAGATGGATGATCACAAGCCATCAAGTGGCATGAAGTTATCCAAAAGCAGTGTTTAAGACTGGTGGAGGAGAACATGCCAAGATGCATGAAAACTGTGATTAAAAAACAGGGTTATTCCACCAAATATTGATTTCTGGACTCTATATGAATATGAACCTGTTTGCTTTGCATTGTTTGAGCTCTGAAAGTTCTGCATGTATTTTGTTATTTCTGCATTTCTCATTTTCTGCAAATAAATCCTCTTAAATGACAATATTTTTATTTAGAATATGAGAGAAATGTTGTGTGTAGTTTATAGAATAAAACAACAATGTTCATTTTACTGAAACATATACCTAATAGGAAAATAGTAGCAAAATCAGAGAAACTGATTCAGAAACTGAAGTGATCTCTTAATTTTTTCCAGAGATGTATTAATCAGCGAAACACGGCAATTAGTGATATTCTGTTTGTTTATATTGCTTATTTTGTATTATACTGTACATGCATTTCTGACAATAAACAAAATATTCCTCTTTATTAGGACAGTAGGGGTTAAATTGGTATATAGTACAAAACACCAGTACAGTAAAAAAGGAAAAGCATGAGTGGAACATGGACATGATAAACATTTTTAGCAGTTTAACTTTAAGAAATATGATAGATTAAGAGTTATTTATGGTTTCCCAGTTTACTTAATTGGACAGCCAATAAGAACAGAGCTCAGTTATTTTATACCAGTCCCAAATGCGCATTGCTGTTCATGTAATTACCGCATAGTAATTATTAGTGTATAATAGAAATCACTATCAGCATTAGGGGTTAACTGCCACTTTGTTTTTATTACTGTTTCCTGCTTTAATGGCCTGTAGAAACCAAAAACTAAATACTCTGCGAGTTGTAGATGAAAAAGTTCCTGCACAGTGTCGAGCCTTCCAGCATGCGGGACAGTGTGTTTACCGCATGGTCCGTTAACGTGGCTTTTAGCTTTGTCTAAAAACATCTCTATTTGGATGTCACAATCAATTTAGCCTAGATGACCAAAGGGAGAATAGTACAGCAGGTCTTTTTCTAGCTCTGTCACAAGGAATGATCTGCACTGCCCTTAAAGTAGCGGATGCCAGTTCAAAGAACCTTTGGAAACTCTTCCCCCCCTCATCTGACGGTCTAGGCGAAAAACCGCTGAGCAAATCACTAACAAACCGCTGACTTTGCCCCGGGTGCTCCAATCACAGCACTCAAAACAGTGTGTGTGTGTGTGTGTGTGTGTGTTTGTGTTTGAACTTCCTGTCAAAAGTTTGGGGACGCAAGCAAATGAGTATATTTTCTTT